>NW_018744239.1:12201924-12398513 GCF_001683475.1 Chenopodium quinoa
GGAGAACGGGAATCCGCCTAACCATTGGTAACTAAGCAACAAGAAATCACAGAGACAAACGGGATATGCAAAGACTATAAGTCTGATCAATATCATGTGATAGGAAGACAACGGGCAATACTAAGCTTGGATTTCTCATGCACTTAACATTACTCGATACATAATCAAACCACATTCAATAATGAAATACTCAATTCACAATCTCTTGTTCAAATCAAGAATATCATGCAATCAAATTCAAGATTCTAGGTTAGCTACTCCTATTATAATGAATTAACATGCAATCGCATATAATCAATTTAATCACAATCCGTTTATCAAAATCAATCCTCAATTACATAGATTACCTAGGCCGGGTTTCATCCCGAAACCCTAGCTAGGAGACTACTCACACATATTCATAATCAAAGCAATAATGAATTCCAAAAGCATAATAGATATAAACATGAATTCTGATTAAGGAATAATAAAGCTTGATTAATAAACAAGAATGAATAATACCAATTGTATTGATGCGAATCAATGGAAAAGTTCAGAACTTTGATATCCGTCGTCAATGAATAATACAAAGAATCTTCGCAAATCTTGCTTCAAATCAATCCAAGAAAACTAAAATCTCTAGAAATATCTCTAAGAAAACTAATGAATCTCTAATACTAAGAACGTTATCCAATAACTCTCTACAAAGGCTCTCCAAACTATCTCTAAAACTGTCTCTGGAATCCTCTTAAAGTTGGGCCTTATATACGTCTTCTAATGCGGAGAAGTCAAGCGCGCAGTTAACCCTGGATCAGCACGGCCGTGCTGTATTTGGCACGGCCGTGCTAGCTTGTCAGTAAGTAAACCTGATTTCTTCTTAAAATTGGCACGGTCGTGCTATATATGGCACGGCCGTGCAGCTTCCTGGCACGGCCGTGCCAAAAATGGCACGGCCGTGCTGAATATGCTCTAGCACGGGGCTCATACTGAAGCTGACACGGGCACGGGCAACATCTGGCACGGCCGTGCTAATGGCCTGCACGGCCGTGCGGGTGCGTGGATACTGACACGGCCGTGCTATTGGCTTGCACGGCCGTACTGCCTTGCCTGGGGTTGCTTGCTTATAGGCCAGCACGGGTGTGCCTATGGTAACACGGCCGTGCTGCCTGTGCTATGTAATCAATGCACGACACTTGAACTTCCTTAACTCCTCGGACTCCGGTCAAGGCTAGCTCGGTTACGCATCAAGGGCTCGGGATCCGATTAAACTCGGTTGATATTACCTGAAAACACATCAAAAACAAACCGAAAACCCGTGAAGCACGTAATATGGGGAACGTAAGCATAACAAGGTAATAATCGGCCAAAGCGGCCCCAAATACATCCAAAATCATCCTAAAATATGCTCTAAAGCGCGCCCTAAAGTGCGCTTGTCACTGACCTTGCCTCTGTCTTTCTTAGTGATAATGACCTCAGGAAAGGTGTCTTTTGACGCCTGACCCTCATCAACTGAACTAACATCTAGCCGCCTGATGTAATTTTTGGTGCCCCGGATGGTTGGGTCCCCTCCAGCAAAGCCGCCTGCTATGGTATAGATCGGCTCTTCATTAGTGTCCGAACTATTAGCAGATTGGGGTGCCTTTTTGGATGACTGTCCATTGTTAGTCCTTAGGGTCGTCTTGGACAACAAAATGTAGGACTTTAGCACTCCTTTATCAGCCAGACAGTCCAATAACCGTTTGAGGCTGTAACAGTCATTGGTTTCATGGCCTATGTCCTCATGGAAATGACAGTATTTGTTGTTGTTCCGATTTCTGGCGGAACCCTTCATTGTAGCCGATTTGTTAATAGTCACCCGGTCTTTGATCTCCATGAGGATGGAGTAGCAGTCCTTGTTAAACTCGTACTTGGGGATGTACGGTTTAAACTCTTTTTCTTTCTTCTTCTTCTGGGATGACTATTCAGAATCATCTGCCACCCAGACTTCTTTTCTTTTCTTACTATCTTTTTTGTCGGACTTCTTAGGGTCTGGCTGTTTTTTGATGGCACAGAGTTCAATTGCCTGTATAAAGGCTTTTGCCTCCATCAAAGCCTCTTGGAGGGTAGCAACCCTCTTCCTGACGAGGTCGATCGAACTTAAACGGCGACCCGTCCTTCAGACCTTTAAAGAAGTCTGTGCAGGCCACTTCATCAGACAACCCTTGAATCTGAATTCTCATCAGATTGAACCGCTTGAAGTAGGACCTTAGCCCTTCTCTATCTCCCTGCTGTATGGCTCCCAAGTCCATATTTGTCTTCTTAGTAGGAATGTTCATGGAAAAATTTGAAGCAAACAAGTACGCAAGCGTCTTGATGCTACTGATGCATCTGGCTGGCAGGTTGCCAAACCAACGTTGGGCTATGCCCTTCAATGTTTCCAGGAAGCATCGGCACCAGGTGGCATCATCCAACCCCTGTAAGTACATGAGGTTGGTGTAAGCCATTAGGTGGTCTTCTAGGTTGGTGGTACCATCATAAGTACCCACCAACACATTCTTAACCTTGGCCGGTTGTGCCGCCACGGTTATCTCCTTGGAGAACGTAGAAGGTTGTTCCTCAAGTTTGAGGAGATGAAGCTTTCAGTCCAATGGTTAGACATTCTGTGCCGCTTGACCCCAAAAGAGGGTTGGCTGCATGTATGGTTGTCCACACGGCATGTATGGTTGCTGAGGCACATACGGAGCCGAATGGATAATCTGAGGGCTAAAACGGACGGATAAGCCACCTAACGGACTCTCTCGGTTTGATTGTGAATACCTCATTGAGGTATCCCGGAAGCTGTCTGGATAAGTCAACGTTGAAGCCGACTTAGACAGCTGTTGACTTTTATTTTGCTGGATTAACATCCGGACATCCGAATAATTCTTCTTTGATCCATCCGGCTGAACTTGCCGGATGAACTTCCTCTTCCTTATTTTAGGAAATTGGATTTTGGACACATCAACCATGGTCCAGTCCCTCTCTTTGGGTTTAGGATGAGGAGTAGGCACACGATCTTTGACATGCTTCTTCTTCTCTGAGGGAGAAGGTTTCTTGGCCGACTGACCCCTGCTGGTGCCAGCCGTCTTTTTGTTAATTGAGCCCTTGATTTCCCCTTTGAAAATTGTCATGAATTTCATGAGTTTGTCTCTAGTAACGGGAGCTGCACCTTCTGCTGCCTGGGGTTGTCCAGACGGCTTTCCGGATGGCTGGCTTGGACCGACTTGATCATCGCCCCGTTCCCTTGTTTCCTTAGGACGGGTGTATCTGGTTCTGAGTGACCCGTCTGGGGCCACGTGGTTTCAACATTGAAGTCGTCACCACTTTCTTGGTCTGTATAGACTTCAAAGTCGGCTGTAGGCCGTTTCTCATTAGGAGGGGGTACAGGTTCTTGTAAAGCCATCTTAGAAGTACTTTCCCCACAGACGGCGCCAAATGTTTTGGGGTTTTTTTAGTCAACTGCGGGAGAGTTACAATTCCAAGACTGGATTCCGGGCGCCTGTACCTGCAAAACAACGGAGACTCTGGTTTGGCGGAGTTCCGCCTCCGACGATCAAGTTAGAACGTGTACGGACAAAGTAGAAATTGCGGAAAGTAAAGAATCTTCTCGGATTTCGAGATCAGGAGTAAATATCTGCAATTAATGATTGCTCTATTTGTGAATATATCTGAATGTGTGCCATGATGGGAACATCCCCCTATTTATAGGGTCTAGAAATGCATGCCGCCATCCTAGGTTACAGAAACCTAGGAATGGTGGGCTATCTCGGGAATTGGGCCAGGAAGACCGTCTTTTCCCCCAACGATTGGGGATGCCACGTGTCAGCAAGGGATTGGTTCTTTGTGAACCTCTCCTAAGATGACACGTGTCCCCATATCATTGGGCCACGTGGTTATGGGTACCTTTACCCAAAACAATTGTTATTATTATTTATTATTAGTAATTAGTAAGAATTTAGTATAAGTAGTATTATAATTATTTGTTTGTCAAAATAAAGTACTATAATTATTAGTATTATAATTAGGATAAATTCAAAAGAATATTCCCACATTTGCTTGATCTGCTCAGAACGAGCCCACCTTTGCATTATCTGGGAACAATCCCACCTTTGCCCCTTGTTTTCTCAAAATAGGTCTTTTTACCCACAACCTATTTAACAGGTAATATTTTTTTTTTTTTTAATTTTTTCCCTTAATCTCTCTCTTCCCACCCTTTTCCCACCATACCACCATAGCACAACCGCTTCCTCGGCAGCCCCACCCCAAGCCATCTTCCCCGGTAGCCTAACCCCAGCCAATTGCCCCGAAAACCCCGCCCAACCACCCCATAAATCGCAACCACCAACCCAAAGACTCAGGCCACTCTGAAAACGCTACCCAGCAGCCGCCCCAAAAACCTTACCATCACCTCGAAAACAACCACCCAGGAACCCCGAAAACTCCAACCACCCCGAAAACCCTACCCCCCCCCCCAGCTCGAAAACCCCCTCCCTACTCCGAAAACAGCCACCCCAGATGAATCAACTCATTTATATTAGATTAAAAGAACTTTAAAACAAGAAAAAACATGGTGAATTGAGTAACAACATCAACCTTGTAATGATGGGTTGCCGGAAAAGGGGAAGGCAAGACAGAGAGAGGGGTGGCCGTTTAGGTGAGGGCGGCGCTGGGGCGGGGAGGGGGGGTGGTTGGCAAGCTGGGTGGAAACGGGGCAGGGAAGGGGCTGTTGTTTTTATTTTAATTATTTTTGTTTCTTGTTTTTATTTAAAATTATTTAAAAAGAAAATAGGACCAATTGGAAGGTGACACGTGGCAAGTCACCTTCACAAACCAATTACCACTTTAAAAAAATCGGTTAAAGTCTTGTTTTGAGAAAATAGGGGGCAAAGGTGGATTTGTTCCCAAATAATGCAAAAGTTGGCTCGTTTTGAGCAGATCGATTAAAGGTGGGATTATTCATTTCAATATTTCCTTATAATTTTTTGTTTGTCAAAATAAAGTACTATAATTATTTGTCATTGTGTTGGTGTTGGTGGTGGTGGTGGCGAGAGAGAAAGCTATGTGGGGATGAGTAAGGGTAATTTTGTCCATTCTTCACTTTTGTTGGCAGTTTGATGAAAAACGTTGGCGGTATTTAGCAATCTTATAAAATTTTCTGCAATTATAATATAGATACCTGGAAATTCTTTGTGGTATAGAGTATAATATTAGGGTGTATTCTGTTCACCTTATTTTCAGATTTAATAAGTCCAGATAAGTTAGGATAAATAAGTTCTGATAAAAGTAAACTAAGTTTAAACTACAACTAAAATATGTTAGTAGTAGGTTTTATTAAGTTTGGATAATTTCAATTAAGTTCATATAAGTAAAAATCAGGTGAATAAAATACACCATTAATCTTACTTCATAGAGAAAAAAAAAGTACAATATTAATAGAGCTTTTGTTTTATTTTATTAAAAAAAAAGTTGTTAATGAGAAAAATATGTAAACATATTTTTTTTTAGGGGTATAACTGTATGCAAACTATTCTTATGAATCAATAAAAAAATTAACATTAATGTGACCAAAAAAATAAGTAAACATTTTTGAGGGTATAATTGTTAAATACTATTTATAAGAGTTATCTAAAACTTTTTAGTTATTCTATTATCCCCAATTTATAAATTGAATTAATAACAAGAGGAAAGCATTCCCTACAAAGTAACAAATATCTCTTCTGAGTTGTCAATGGCTTCTAGATCTTTAATCACAATTAAGCCTACGTGAATGAAATTAAGCGGATCTATACTATATAAGCCAACGTTAATGAAATTAAGCAAATCTATATCTATACCATATATTAAAAGGCGTTCCTTAGTGCCACGTGGCACTCTTCAAAGTATATGCGCCATGTCACAAACTCACAATGTCACGTCACTATCCAAAGTGTATGCGCCACGTAAGCTTGCCACTTCATTTAACAAAATAATATATATATTGAGCTAGATTCGAACCCATAACCTTCGACACATAAAGGTAATACATTCACCATCTCAACCAACTTTTATTAATGTTTCAAATTTCACATAATATTCTATATTCCTTTCACTTATTAAGTAAATTAGAGGTAATATAATTCATTTATTTTTCACAAGATTATTTATGTTTCAAATTTCACATAATATTCTATATTCCTTTCATTTATTAAGTAATTTAGAGGTAATATAATTCATTTATTTTTCACAAGATTAGAATATAAATACATACGAGGTAAACAAAAAAAAAAGTGACACCTAAAGCAACGCCTAAAACACACACTAACTATACAAACAGTCGAATATAATTATAAAATTAAAGTACACAAACTAGCAACTCGGGGCATCGCCCGGGACACACACTAGTTAAGACATTAAACTCAGTGCCTAACTATTTTTATGGTAACTTTTAATTTGTCGTTGCTTTGACTTTTATTTTAATGTGTAATTTCTTATAGATACATAATTACAAACTATAAAGGCTAATATGATTAATCTAATACATTATAAGTTTTTTTGTAAGATAAAATTTATTATTAGAAAAATAATAACATTTGTAGTATAAAGGGTAACTTTAGGTATTTTTATAATAACTATAACTCGTTTTACAATAAATTAACGTACACCCGCCTTTTTAGAGAAGAGAAGGTATTGCGTGAGGCTTGCCTCACCAATAGCTTTGTGAGGCAAGCCTTAAAACAACAATCTCAACTTATAGATAACATCATATAACCAATAGAGGATATCATCCAACCTATATAATCTAGGCAATGGATGATATCATACACACAATAGATGATATCATAGAACCAATAGAGGATACATCCAGCGAATAGATGATATCATATGACCAATAGAGGATATCATTCAACCTATAGATGATATCATATAACCAATAGAGGATATCATCTAGCCTATAGATGATATCATGGAACCAATAATGGATGATATAATAGACACAATAATAGATGATACATCCAGCTTATAAATGCTATAATCTAACTTATAGATGATATCATAAAACCAATAGAGGATATTACCCAACCAATAGGGGATATCATTAAGCCAATAGATGATATAACCAATAAAGGATATCATACAGCCTAAAGATGATAGCATCTAGCTTATAGATGATATCATATAACCAATAGAGGATATTATCCAACCTATAGGCAATGGATGACATCACATAACTAATAAAGGATATCAGCCAACCTATAGATGATATCATGGAACTAATAAAGGATATCATGAAATCAATAGAGGATATCATCCAGACGATGGATGATATCATGTACACAGTACAATAGATGATATCATCTATTCAATAGAGGCTATCATCCAACTACTTCAGATTAACAGTAAACGTAAACCAAAGTTTGATAAACAAAGTAAAAATTACAAAAAAATCGCAACGAAAACTCAGCCAATTAAATAACACTTAAGCTATAATGATAATGATAATCTACTTTATAAGAAGATAATTAGAAACTTGCTGCATCACACGAAACTGGTTGACATCAACACAACACTATATATTAAAGATTCATATTCTACACCATTGTAACTTACCAAAATATCCCAATTCGTTATTTGAATCAATTAAATCCAAAATACTATGAAGTAAGTGAAATTATTAGTGAGTCAAATTACAAGCGAAGGAAACGCGCAAGGTTCATAATCATGGAGTCCAATCTTCGAGTATCGAAAATTGATGTTCTTAACTAATGAAGAAGATTTAAAATTATCTTCCATGAATAATTCAATCAAATTCAATGAACAACCATGTCATTCCCAAAACCACTTTCAGGACCTCCAACATCTCCGCGTATAGGCCAAAAACCTCCGGGAAGCCCACCAACGAGAGGATGATGAAAACCACCATTATCGCCAACAGGGGGTAATTGACGAAGAGAGTGTCTCGCAAAGGGTGATTATGTGCAATCAATGGCCTGGTGAGAGTGCATGCCCAACAAATTGTAGTACTTCTTTCGTCTCGACCATTGAGAAAGGCCGTCTCACCAATGGTTTGCTGTGGCTTGCCTCACCCAATACTTTATGTTTAGAGAATTTGTGAACTTCCTCTCTACATTCAACTACTTCCATGAAGAAACTTCAAACACTTGATTGAAATAAACGAATCTTGTCAAAACCCAACTTTGTTCTGTTAGAATAGAAATAAAGGGATAATAATAATGCTAATAATTCCTAATCTAGCATAAAAAAAAGAAACAATTAACATTAATGATGGCAAATAAGTAAATAAATATTTTAATTTAGAGGGTATAATTGTCTAACACTATTTATAAGAGTTATTTCAAACTTTTTAGAAGGTAGGGATATGCATTGGTTTGAAAACTAATTTTAAACATAGTGTGCACGTAGGAAGGGTGAAGAGCTTCATTTTTCTTTTGGCAATCTAAAATGGCTAATGTTGATAGAGGTTGTAATTAGTGTAAAATTGTTGACAGCAGTAAAGGCCGGGAACGATTTCCCTAGAAATTGTCTAAATCAAAATTTATTTCTACTTTGCATAGTTTCAAAAATTTATTCTCTAAATAGTGTCCACGTAGGATCGGGACTCTAATTTTTTTTAAGGGGCCGTTTGATTGGGGTTAATAATCAAAGGGAAAAGGAATGAACATGTCTCATTCCCTTTGTTGCTGTTTGTTTGTCACTTTTAATCATTCCTTTTACCTAGTTTTATTTTTGAGTTTATCCAAAATTAGTCTACATTGATTCCCCACCCCCTAGCCTTTTCCATTCCCTTTCCTTAGCCACAATTGCACCACCATACCCACACCAGCCACCACTTTTCTACCCTACCCACACCGCACAGCCACCACCCAGCCACCTTGCCGCCCCCCCTCCCCCGCCACTTGCAGACCACCCATTTCCATCTAAAATTGTAGAAAAATCCTCCATTGAATTCAGCTGTTTTCCGGAAACCCTAGAAACCAGAGCAACATTTGATGAACAATCCCAATCATAATTACAGTAATTGAACCTAGAAATCTAGAATTCGAAGAACAATCATAAACATTGTTGAAGTTGATCAATGTTGTTGTATTCGATGAAATTGAAGGTCGATTGTTTGATGATGATGATAATGAAGATGTTGGTGATGGTGAAAACGATGATGTTGATGATGATGGCGGCCATGAAAATAGGAGATGTGAGAGAGAAGAAGAAGTGTGACGAGCTCCGGCGAATTCCGACAAGGTAGTGTTTGGGCGGTGGAGTGGCTGGAAAAGTGGGAAATTGAAGAAATAGAGGGTTGTGTAGTGGTGTTGGTGGTGTGGTGGTAGTAATTCCCTTTGTTTTTTTAAACAAACAACATACTATATGGAATGGTTTTTCATTAGTAATTCCCTTTGTTTTTTTTCAAACAAACAACATACTATATGGAATGATTTTTCATTCCATTCTCTTTCAATCCCTTTGTTCATTCTATTCCATTTACCCTGTGCGAACCAAACGACCCCTAAGTATTTTTGTAATAAGTAAAACCGCTAATAGTAGTACGGAGTAGCGGTTTAAATAAGAAAACCAAATTAACATTAGTTGTTTCTTTTAATAAAACTGCTGATATGCCATTTTTAAGCCCAACCTTATGTATTTTTCTTCACTTAGTCCTCTATTCCCATATTTCCCACGATCATCATCTTCCTTTGCCTTTTTCACAA
This sequence comes from Chenopodium quinoa, assembly GCF_001683475.1. NCBI lineage: Eukaryota > Viridiplantae > Streptophyta > Magnoliopsida > Caryophyllales > Amaranthaceae > Chenopodium > Chenopodium quinoa. The sequence goes on from NW_018744239.1 coordinate 12,211,623, forward strand.
TAGCAAAGCTAAGCAAAGACCCTTAACCAAAATTCTATCAATCGTCAATTGTCATTGCCAACGATCTCTCAACGTCGACAATAGGTGGCGCCACCACCTGGTTATCATCATCCCAATCTTCATTCCCACATCTGAGGTTACCCCTAATTATGTCCATTGATGATTTTATCATTCATCATGTATATTTTGTTTTTTATTTTGAAATTAATTCGAAATTATGGTTAAATTTTGGGCATATAATTGAAAATTTCATGGAGTTGAACAATTATTTTTAGAGTTGAACAATTATCTTGTTGGTTCTTCAAATTCAACTGTTACCAAAAATTGCAGTTGTACGACACAATAACAATTGCAATTGTAAATGTAAAACCGTAACTATCAATTGCAATATACATATGTAAAACCGCTATCAACAATTGCGGTTCTACACTGAACCAAAAAAAATCCAAAGTAATACCCGATCCTACGTCGTGGACACTGTTTAGGGAATAAGTTTTTAAAATGATGCCTAGTAGAATTTAATTTTGATTCAAACAGTATTAATGGAAATCATTCCTAGTAAAGGTTCTATTAAGTAAACCTCTAATATTGTTAGCAACGACTTTCGATAAGCAGTTGGAAAGTTTGAATTATAAGTTAAATAGAGTAGTAACTCACACTACTAGAAATAGGCCATTTTTCGACGGAATCGTTCCGACGGGCCTAAAATTCTGTCGGAAAACTCGAATTTTCCGATGAATTTGGATCCGTCGGAAAAGGTAGCTTTCGACGGAAAATCCCTCGGAAATATTTCAACAGAATTAAATTTTGTCGGAACTAAATGCTTCTGACGGAATATTCCCTCAAAAAATAGCTTCCGACGGAATATTCCGTCGGAAACATTTAGTTCCGACAGAACTGAATTCCGTCAGAACGAATTTAAACTTAACCTCATCCTTTCCGTTGTAATTCACGAAAACCAGATCAGAAGAGAGAGAAAAAATGAACGGGCGAAAGAGAAAGAGAAAGAGAAGAATTCCGGCGACCACCAGATTTGCCGCACATCGGGTTACACCGCCTTGGCCGCCGATTGGTACGTGTAGTTAGTTTTTTGATTTTTTTTACTTTTTTTTTTCTGGATCCCTAACCCTTACCACCGTTTCCGCAACCACATCTGTTCGTCGTTGCCACTAGAGCCCGCCTTTTCCGCCCCCAACGCCGTCGGAAAAGGTTAGTGCTGTTTTTTTTTTCTTTTTTATTATTTTTTTTTTAAAAGAAAACAGCTAAACCCTAACTGTACTTCACAACCACCACTGACCCCACCTCCACCAAGCTACCTCCTTTCCTCCGTCGCCGAGACCAGAACCACCACCCTTTCCGGTAATTCCTCCTACTTTCCCCCCTTTTTTATTTTTTATTTTTAATGTATTAATTTCCTCCACCACCCTTATTTTGCAGCCACCACCGACGCCGCCTCCATCACCGACACCGCCTCCACCACCGACGCCGCCTCCACCGAGCTTGCCGTGCAGCCACCACCTAGTTTACATCTACCCATAGTGAGTTCCTTTTCCCCTTTTGTTTCAATTTAATTTAATTTTGGTATAATAATAAACCCTTTTATATTTTTTTTATTTTTTATTTTTGTGTAGGATTTGTACAATTAGTTTGTTTAATTGTCACATTACAAACCTTAATACAATGCATGTTAGTTTAATTTAGTGTATTTTAATATAATGTAATTTAATTTAGTTTAGTTTTATGTAATGTATGTTAGTTTAGTTTAATATCATGATATGTTAGTTTGGTTTGGTTTAGTTTAATATGATGTATGTTAGATTACTTTAGTTTAATATAATGTAGTTTAGTTTTGTTTACTTTAATATAATGTAGCTTAGTTTAGTTTAGTTTTATATAATGTATGTTATTTTGGTTTAATATTATGATATTTTAGTTAAGTTTGGTTTTGTTTGATTTGGTTTATTTTAATATTATGATATTGTGATATGTTAGTTTTGTTTAGATTAATTATAATATATTTGTTTAATATAATGCATGTTAGTTTAGTTTATATATTTTTAAATGAATCATTTGCATAATCATATGCCTAGATACCCGTTCAAGGCATACACATTAGGAGTATGTCTTGAATAGTCCCCGGTTGGGACTGTCCTTGTACGCTTATTCTCACGTAGGTGGTGAATGTATGCCTTGTTATTGATTCTAGGGAATATCCTGCCATCTCATTTCTCTACAATGTTCTCTGGGTACATATGTAGGTGTGTCTAATCGCCTACATCGTGTACTTGGAGAACTATAGGGAAATGCTGCCTGTTTTTCCATAGAATTGAAAACCTAGGTTCCATTCACTAGTGGGATTAAACGTACAAGGATGGGTTAGGTTAAAGTGATAAGAACCCTTGGACATCATTTTAAATCTCATTTGCATTTCCATAACACTTTGATGGATAATGAGTATTAAATACGCTTTGTGATTAATGTGATTACACATATGCGTGAGTTGTGTAGAAATTGTAATCATGAAATGAACAGAACATAGCTGGATGTATGAAAGGAAGGTTGGGCTTTCTATTAATCCAGAGTTCATGAAAGGGGTTGATGAATTCATTCAGTACGTCAAAGATCATCCTGAGAGTAGTAACCCGAATGAAGTTAGGTGTCCATGTTTTAAATGTAAGAACAAACTGCTTTGGGATGCGGAAACGGTTAAAATTCATTTGTTTCGCAAGGATTTTCTACCTAATTACTATGAGTGGATGTGTCATGGGGAAGGGTTTACAGGAGTTTCTTAAGGGCGGTCCAACGAATATCGTGAAATGGTTTTCGATGCTTTTGGTCATACTCAAGATCAAGGGCATTCAGAGGAGGATCCTAATGCACAAGCCAAGCATTTTCTAGATTTGTTGAAGGCTTCTGAACAACCATTATACGAAGGAAGTTAATTGTCTGTGTTAGAGATGGCTACTAGAATTACTAGTCTAAAGTGCGAGTATAATTTACCCCACAGATGTGTTATTAGGTTTTCTTCTTTAGTTAACTAAGCGATTCCTAACAACAACCATATGGTCAACACATTCTATGAGGTGAAGAAGATTATGAAGGGCTTGGAGCTGCCTCATGAAAAGATTCATGCATGCCCGAAAGGATGTATGTTGTTTTGGAAGGATGATGCTCAGCTATCTACATGTAGGGTGTGTGGCAGCGACCGATACAAGAAGACTTCTAAAGGTAGCTTAGTGCATTTGAATGTTTTATTTTATTTCCCGATCACACCCAGGTTTCAAAGACTCTTTGTAACCAAGAAGATTTCGGAGGAAATGACATGGCATTCGAAAAACCCTCGAGTACAAGGCACAATGGCACACCCTAGTGATAGTGAAGATTGGAAACACCTTGATAGTTGCTTTCCAGAGTTTGCCTCCGAGCCTCGTAATGTTCGACTTGGCTTGTGTACAGATGGTTTTGCTCCTCATGGTAAGTTTGGGGGACAATATTCTTGTTGGCCTGTCATTTTGACCCTTTATAACTTGCCTCCATCAATGTGTATGAAAAGACAATTCATGTTCCTTTCGTTGCTCGTTCCTAGTCCTAAAAACCCTAAGGGAAACTTGGATTTGTACAAGAAACCGTTGATAGAAGAGTTAAAACAATTATGGGAAGTTGGCGCAAATACTTACGATATTTCGAGGAAACAAACTTTCAATCTTCGAGCAGCCATCCTATGGACCGTTAGTGACTTCCCGGCTTATGGTATGTTTCCTGGTTGGACCAAATTTGGTAAAAAGGCTTGTACATATTGCATGGAGTAAAGCAAAGCATTTTGGCTCGAACATGGTGGTAAAGTTTCTTAGTTTGATTGCCACCGCTAATTCCTTTCCACAGATCACCCTTTTCAGAATAGTAGAACTACATTTTGTAAAAACAAACTCGAGAAAGGTGCACCTGCACACATCATGTCAGGAGAGGAACTGTGGGAATGTGTGAAAGACCTTCCGAAGGCTACAGACGGGCCCGAAGCACTTAAACGCCTCAAAAAAGCTAAAAAGGGGTGGTTTAAGCAAAGCACACTGTGGGAGATTCCATATTGGAAGCATCTGCTCATTCGTCATAACTTAGATGTCATGCACATTGAAAAGAACTTTTTTGATAAGTTAATTCACACTATAATGAATGTGAAAAAGCATACACGTGACACGCCATCGGCTCGAAATGACATTGTCAAATATTGTAAACAACCGCAACTTCATCTTCAGGAGGATGATAGAGGAAAAAAGTTCATGCCAAAGGCTCCATTCGCTCTGGACAAGGCTCAAAGAAAAGTTTAGTGTGAGTGGGTTAAACAGCTTTGGTTTCCTGATGGTTACGCCTCCAATTTGAGCAGATGCATAGATTTGCAGGCATATAAGCTACACGGAATGAAAATCCATGATTGACACGTGTTCATGGAGAGGTTGTTACCCATTGCTTTAAGGGAATTGCTCCCTGGTCATATTTGAAATGCAATTACAGAAATCAGCCAATTCTTCCGCGATTTGTGTTACTACACAATCACAGTTAGTGACATGGAGCGATTGGAGAAAAACATAGCTGAGATCCTTTGCAAGCTTGAGAAGGTTTTCCCTCTTGCATCCTTTAACTCCATGGAGCATTTGCCTATTCATTTTCCATATGAGGGCAAGTTATGTGGTCCAGTTCAATATAGATGGATGTATCCCTTTGAAAGGTAAATCAAAGACCCTTTCACATCCTCTTTTTTACTTCTCATTCATTGTCATGACTTGTTTATACTTTTATATAACTATAATGGTAAGTTCCTCAACCATTTGAAACAAAAAATTGGGAACAAAGCTCGAGTTGAAGGTTCCATATGCAATGCTTATCTCACCGAAGAGATAGCAAACTTCTGCTCTAAATAATTTCAGGAGACAGTTGACACTAAAACACGAGATCTCGGTTAAAATGTAAATGCCGACGTGGAATCCACAGTGGACGACGCTGAAATACCAGAGTTGTTCACGGAGGATAGCGGTCGTGTGTCAAATGAGGGTAAAACTCGGTTTTTAGATAAAAAAGAACTCGAGTGTGCTCATTTGTTTGTGTTACGTAACAGCGGCATTCTTGGTGAATACGAAAGGTATAAGTTGTTTAGGGATGAATTGTATTCAACGTTATGAACAATTAAAATGATTACAATGTTAATTTACCGCGTGTCTTTGACTTCACAGGAGGTTTGAGGACTTCATTCTTAGTACTCGACCTTATCTGCTTAGAGAAGAAGTCATGGAGAAATGCAAAGCTGAATTCTCTGATTGGTTTCATCACAAGGTGATATAAACGGTCTAACCGTGTCATAATTATGAATTCTACTTCTTGCACTTCCATTTATTCAGTTCATGAACTGTGACGTTGATATTCATAACGTTCATAGGTGGTTGAAGAGAAACCAAATTCGGTTGTCCTGCTAGCGTTTTGCATGCGTCCTTTCAAGCGAGTTCGAACTTGGAGGCAGATTTTTGTCGGTGGATTTCTTTTCCATACACATGCCCATGGCAAGCACAAATCTACAATGAATTATGGTTTGTGTGTGTGTGTATCAAGTGAGGATGGTGGAGAGTATTTCGACATTTTAGACAACATAATTGAACTTGTCTACACTGGTTCCGAAAAAGAGTACAAGACTATTTTGCTTAAGTGTAGTTGGATGGATTGTGGTAGGGGAATGAACATACATGAACAATACAAGCTTGTCGAAGTAAATCATACTAAGAAATACCCCAAGTATGATCCATTTGTCTTATCTTACCAAGTGACTCAAGTGTACTACGCATCATACCCTAGCCTGAAACGGGATCGAGTTCAATGGTGGGCTGTGTTTAGAACACAAGCAAGGTTATGTTGGGTTTCGTAGCGTCCAACGCTACGCGGAAGAAAAAACCCGCCCAAGACCCGCCCCAATAATTAAAGCAATAAAGCATGCATAAACATAATTAAACAGTAATTAAGAGAAGGGATAAAGAAGTAATACCCTTGAAGCGGGCTTCGCTCGTAAACCGAGCTCTTACTTCGAAGCTTAAAGCCTCACAAGCATTACGGCATGCAACGACTCGTACCCACGACCCGACCCAAATAATCTTCGTCTCGAGGGCTAGTCGAGACTTGACCAAGTATAAAACTAGAGTTTTACGAACTTAAAGGTTTTCTCAATAATAAGAGATGCCTTTTTGAGTTCCACTCAAGTTGATTTCCAAATGCCCAATCATGGGGTATTTATAAGGAAATGCAACTTGCACTACCATTCATGATCAATGTGGGATAGTTGCATTTTCTATTAATTTATTTAAATCAAAAATAAATTATAAAACAATGCAATCAACAATCAACAAGTGGCATGAGGAGAGGAGAGGTTAGGTGAGGACCATAACCTAGGGGGGGACCATTGCCTTGCTCCCCAAGGCTTTGCTCTAAGAATTGGTCCCCACTCCTCCTAAATCGGCAACAAACACAAGGCTGGGCTGGCAGCCTGCCTTGCTGGCCAGCTAGCACGCCCCATCACATGCGTGCTGCTAGCGAGCCTGAAAGGAATGGTGCCTTCCAACAAGTGTATTCTTCCGATAGAGGGTTCAGAATTATTACAGAGCTAATTCTTCAGTAAGTTCAAGTGATCGGAATGCCTAGGTGGAGGCCGCTTCCGATCAGTAATATCGAGGTACAATTGATATTACAGCTTGATCTTAACTGAACCCTTCGGGTCGAACCCAATCGAATCACCGATCCGAGACGATGAATTAATCCAAAAGGATTTAATGAGTCGACAGAGTTTTACGAATACAGACGTCGGAAATCGAGCCTAGGGCGTCGAGACCGAGCGTCGCAAAATCACAAGCAACAAGTATGAGTGTAGCCGTAGCTAGGCTAAGCTAGCTCGTCGCAAGCCTAGGTGCACCATGTGTGTGCTAGGCACACCATGGTGTGCTAGGCACTATCGCAGCCTAGGCGTGGCCTGGCAGCCTATCGTAAGCAATAGGTGCACCAGGCGTACCCAGCAAGCCATCGCAGGCACCAGGCGCACCTAGCAACCCATCGCAGGCACGAGGCACACTAGGCACACCATCGCAGGCACTGGGTGCTGCGTGCGTGCGTGCCTGGCATGGCAGCACCATCGCTAGCACCATGTGATGGCACGGGTGCCTGCCTCGCATTGGCGCACCTTGTGTGTGCTAGCTTGTGTGCTAGCCTTCGCATGGAAGCACCAAGTATCGCACCATATGCAAGGGCCTGGACGCCAGCATAGTGCCAGGCCACGCACAGCAGCCCAGCATCACCACGCACCAAGAGTGTTGTGTGATGCGTGGGCGTGCGTGTGGATCGAGGCCAATGCACGCTGCGCATCATGCGTGGCTAGTGCGAGAGGTGCTGCGAAGGTGAGTGCATGGTGTGCGAAGCTAAGGGGGCCAGCAAGCGTGGCTCGCTAGCAGCACGCATGCTGGGAGTGCGAGGCATGTGCGTGCGTTGGGAAGTGCTAAGCAGCCAGCAACGCGCAGCAGCTAGCACTGGCCAGCACCAGCGCCTAGCACAGCCTAGCACCAAGCATGCGAGGCTGTTGGGCAGGCACATGCTAGCTGGCTGGGCTGGCTAACACATGCTAGCTGGCGTGCTAGCTTGCAGCAGCCCAGCACCCCTTGTGATATGGTCCTCACCTAACCCATTCTCTCCTTTTGCCACTTGTTGGCTTGTGATTGCTTTTGCTTAATTATTTATTTTAGAATTAAATAAATTATTGCAATTGCACATGATCCCACATTGATCATGAAAAGGGGTTTCAAGTCCCCATTCTCTATAAATACCCACTTGGTTAGGATTTTGCGAATACAACCTTGAGTGGAATTAAAAAGGCAACTCTAAGAAAGAGTAAACCTTTGATTCGTAAAACTCATAGTTATTTTGTCCGGGTCTTGACTAACCTTCAAGACTTAGGACGCTCGGGTCGGGTCGAGGGTACGATCCGTTGGAGATCTCGTCTTTTCGGGATTTTGAAGTAAGAGCTCTTTGGGAGCGAAGCACGCGTCAAAGGTATAATTCTTGTTCTTAATCTTGTTTGATTAAGTTTATTATGCTTGTTAATTGCTTTAATTAAGGGGCAGGTCTTGGTGGGTTTCCTTCCGCGTAGTGTCAGGTCACTACGAAACCCTACAGCGGTATCGGAGCCACGCTCCTTCTAATTATTGCAATTATTTTTAATTAAGGTGTTTTAAAAGAATTTAATTTTCTGGTTCATGTTCATCTAATTAGATTAGATGCTTGTTTTAATTAATTTTTTAAAACTCGATTTTATTTTCGATTTGGCTGTTGAACCAAGATTTTGGTCAAAAATAGTGATTTTTGGGTGGAATCGACATTCTGGAACTATTTCAATCCTTTAGGGTTGTCCAGAAGCCAAATTCGAATTAGATACCCAATTTTTCTGGGGTTTTTCGTTTTTCAACGAAAACTTTAATTCTTTTTAAGCCTTGATTAATGCAAGCATTACAAGGTTAGATTAAATGTACATTTGCATCACTAATCTACTGGTTTTAAAATATCCTTGAGCATAATAATGGAGTTTTTATTAGTGCTTGAGTTGATATACCGTTTTTCACATAAACTTGTTTTTCACAAATTTTGCAAATAAATTGCAATAAAGTGTGAAAACTTGTTGTGATTTTGTATTTTAAGTTCCCAAATAATGTTAAAGTTCTAATCTTTAAAGGTTTAAATTATTGGAACCCCAACCCTAAATTCCATGTTGAACAAAGTTTGGATTTTTCATGTTTGGTTGATTAAAATTCATTAAGTTCAATTACTTGTGAGTAAAATTTGATTAATCTTCATATTGGAAGATGTAATCTTGGTATTTTTACACAAGTATGCAAGTTGGAAAATTTTATCATTGGATGGTTAATTTATTTTTCCAACTCCCGTTTGTCATACCCATTATTAATTTGCATATTGGCAAAGTTAATTATGGACATAGCTCATTCAATATGGTTGCATCAAGTTAGACCTAAAATTAATTCAATGAATCATTCTTGAATAATTTAGGCATGTGCACTATTGAAATTAATTTTTTTTTAAGTTAGACTTGTTATTTTAATTTTTCTCCAAATTGGTTGTAAAATAAATTAAGAATTAATTTTTCAACACACAAATATCGGGATTAAAATCCCGAGTCAAAAGCACACAAATCGAGGCAAAGGGCACCCAAGCAACACCTAGGCTAGCCGGGGATGCTTGCGCCTAAGCACTGCACTGCCGCAGCATTGATGCTAGGCATCCGGTTTTGTATGTGGGCCATTTTGATGCATGAGCTATGTAATTTTGCGATTATCCCGTTTTAAAATTTTTAATAATTATTTAACGAGGTTAGAACCTCGGTATTCGGTTTTGCAAAATTTTGACAAATTATGGGTTATGCCGACCTAATTAATCGGATTAATTAAGTACGGATGCGGAATTTAGTGGGAGCTTAATTGAGTGCGTAAGCTTTTTGCATTTAGAAATAATGGATTAAACCACTTTGACTAGTTTTATTTAGGCGCGTTAATTGGATTAACCACCAAAGTTAGTTACTAGTTTTGCGTGTTTAATTAAGTATTTCGTAAAATTGCATGGGCCATTCACAAATAGTGAATGGGTGAATGGAAGATTTCTTTAAAAACAGGTTCTTTGAAAATGGCAACTAGTGGGGCCCGACTAGGATAGAAAATACGGATTGCGATCCGTTATGTATTTTTGTAAATCTAAATACGGTCTGCGAACCGTTAAGTATTTTTGTACTATTAGATTAATCTTATTCGTTCTAGCTAGCTTCTTTTATTTCATTTTGGCAAAGATGTCTCAAGACGACGTTTCGACGAAGACGAGCCAAGATGAAGACCCATGGAAATTGAAGATTTCAAGGGGTCATGCTAGTTGCCAAATGCATCTATTTTTTATGCCTTATATAATGTTATTATATATGATTGCTAGATGCATATCTAGGATTTCTATTATGTTGCGACGATTAGTTAAGTTCACTTAAATCAACCAACATAGAAACCCTAGGTCCCTTAATAATATTGAGCTAAAATTTTTCGTTCCAAGAACAACACTTACCGAACTAATGCGCATACGTGATGGATTACGCCAAAGCGAGGCATCAATACTTCCCTAGGAACGTAAGGTATACTAGGTATACAAGTTGTCTTGGTTAAGCTCAACGATATCAGTAAGGAGTCCTTAGATGTCGTGGCAAAAGAGATAAAATGTCAAGAATGCATTAGATGCGACATTTTATCAAACCGAGAGTAGCTTGGAGCTATTAGCAATTGGATTGCTTACCTTAAGATATTTAATGATTAAGACAAGCCAAAGCATGCTTAACCATTTCTTGATCTTTGGGATCTCGGAATCATTTTATTCTCGCCCATAAGGGACAATTTTAAATGCGTGGATAAAATGCTCAATAAGATTGAATTTTTGCATGAATGTTTTAAATTTCAACTTATTGATGTATGAATGGTTTTTCACTTCAAATTCTTTCAATTGTAGAACAATGTCTGCAAGTAACTCAAACAACAACCAATTCTCTCTGCGCTCAATTCTCGACAAGGAGAAGTTGAGCGAGCCAAACTTTCTTGATTGGCAAAGAAATCTCCGCATTATACTAATGCAGGAGAAAAAGGAATACGTCCTTGATGAGGAAATGCCCGACGCTCCCAATGAGGAGGTCACTCAGGCTGCCCTTAACCGATAGCAAATTGCCAATCGGGATGTCAAATGCATCATGTTGGCCACTATGTCTCCGGACCTTCAAAAGACTTTCTTTGAAAAGGAGACGACTTTTGAGATAATTTCTGAGCTTCAGAATATGTTTCAAGAGCAGGCCCGAACTGAAAGGTTCGAAACCCACATGCAGATGCTTGAGAGAAATCTCAAGAAAGGAGAGCCAGTCAGCCCGCATGTCCTCAAAATGATTGGATTATTTGAGAACATGGAAAGGCTTGATGCTGGGTATTCAACCGAAATGGAAATTGACATCATTCTACACTCCTTTCACAAAGGCTATGATCAGTTCAAGATGAACTACAATATGCATAGCATGGAGAAAACCCTCATCGAGCTTCATGGTATGTTGAAGCAAGCCGAGCAAACCCTCAAGGATGAAGGGAAGCATGACATGCTCATGGTGAGGAAGGGCAAGCCATTCAAACGTCGGGGAAAAAAGAAGAGCTTTAATGGGAAAAAGAAGAAATTCCCGCCTAAGTCAAAATCTGCCAAGGGCAGCAAGGACAAGGGCAAGCCATTCAAACTTTCGAATGTTTCTACTGCAAGAAGAAGGGACATTGGAAACGGGATTGCCTCAAATTCAAGGAAGATAAGAAGAACGACAACGTTGCTTCTTCATCAGGTATTTTTGTTATAGACTTAAACTTTGCTAGCAAAACATCATGGGTATTAGATACCGGATGTGGCTCACACCTTTGTTCCAATGCTTAAGGACTAAGGATAAATAGGAGGCTAGAGAAGGAAGAGGTCGAGCTTCGGGTCGACAATGGAGCAAGGATGTCTGCCGTCTCCGTTGGAACTCTCAGTTTGTCTTTGCCCTCAGGGCTTGTTCTAGAACTTGAAAATTGCTATCATGTTCCTAGAGTGACCAAAAACATTATTTCAATATCGGCGTTGGACGCCAAAGGATTCGAATTCCGAATCAAAAACAATAGTTGTTTTATTTATTTTGATAATGTTTTATATGGTATGGCACATTCAGAAAATGGTCTTTATGTGCTTTCACTAGACAAACTGGTCTATAACATCGAGAATACTGCCAAAAGGGCTAAGACCATTGAGTCAAATCAAACCTACTTGTGGCATTGTCGTCTTGGCCATATTAACATCAAGCGCATCAAGAAACTTCTTCAAGAAGGTGTTCTTGACTCATTCGACTTAGAGTCGTTTGAAAATTGCGAAGGATGCTTATTAGGAAAGATGATAAAACAGCCATTCTCCAAGTTGGGAGAAAGGGCAAGTGACTTATTAGGTCTAATACACACGGATGTATGTTGACCAATGCGCACGCCCGCAAGGCAAGGTTACCGATATCTCATCACTTTCATCGACGATTATAGTAGATATGGCTTTGTCTACTTAATGTCGAATAAATTTGAATCCTTTGAAAAATTCAAATAATTTCAGAAAGAAGTTGAAAATCAACTAGGCAAGAAAATTATAGCACTTTGATCAGATCGAGGTGGTGAATATTTGAGCCATGAAGACGATCACTTGAAAGAAAATGGCATTCTTTCAGAGTTGACACCTCCCGGAACTCCTCAATAGAACGGAGTGTCCAAATGGAGGAATCGAACCTTGTTAGACATGGTTCTATCAATGATGGGTCTTAGTGAACTCCCTATCTCTTAATGGGGACATGCGCTACAAACAGCAGCACTAACACTGAATAGAGTTCCGTCAAAATCTGTTGAAAAGACTCCATATGAATTATGGACTAAGAAACCTCCTAGGTTGTCTTTTCTCAAGATTTGGGGATGCGAAGCATATGTCAAGTGATTGATTTCGAACAAACTTCACCCCAAATCGGGTAAGTGTTTCTTTGTGGGATATCCAAAAGAAACCAAAGGGTATTACTACTACAATAAATCCGAGCACAAAGTTTTTGTTGCTCGTGATGGTGTCTTTTTGGAGAAGGATCACCTTTCCAAAATGACAAGTGGGAGGAAAATCGAGCTCGACGAAGTTCGAGAGGACGAGCAACAATGTCAACCTGACAAAACTGACAATCTAGATACTTTGGAAGCATCAAAGAAGATTGGTCAGAATCAAACAGACAATGTAAACGCTCAACCGATTACCCTACGTAGGTCGCAACGACAATGATCTAAACTAGACAGATACCTCGGTATCGTCTTAACCGATGATCAGGACATCCTAGTCATGGATGGTGATGAGCCGGCGACATACAAGCAAGCTATGACGATCCCCGACTCTACAAAATGGCAAGAGGCCATGAAATCCGAGATGGACTCCATGTCTGAAAATCAAGTCTAGGACTTGGTAAATTTTCCCGAGGGTTATACACCCATTGGTTGCAAATGGATCTTCAAAATGAAGACAAGCAAGGATGGAAATGTATCAATATACAAAGCTAGACTGGTGGCAAAAGGTTATAGACAAGTCCACGGGATTGACTATGACAAAACTTTTTCACCAGTTGCAATGCTAAAATCTGTCTGGATCATCCTAGCGATTGCTGCAGATTACGATTATTAAATATGGCAAATGGATGTCAAAACCGCCTTCCTTAATGGAATTTTGGAAGAAAATGTGAATATGACACAACCGGTAGGTTTTGTCGATCCAGGCAACGCTGGAAAGGTTTGCAAGCTGAAGAAGTCCATTTATGGACTAAAGTAAGCCAGTAGAAGTTGGAATCTGCGATTTGATCAAGAATCCAGATGAGTCTTGTGTATACAAGAAGGGCAGAGGGAGTGATATTGCATTCCTAGTCCTGTATGTCGATGACATACTCCTAATTGGAAACAGCACAAAATTGTTGGAGTCCGTAAAGGGCTGGTTGGGAAAGTGCTTTTCAATAAAGGACTTAGGAGAGGCACAATACATATTGGGCATCAAGATCTACAGGGATAGATCCAAGAGGATGATTGGATTAAGCCAGAGTACGTACATTGATAAGGTACTGGCTCGATTCAACATGGAAAATGCTAAAAGAGGGCATTTACCCATGTCCCATGGCGTAACTCTCAGCAAGAAACAGTGTCCGCAGACACCTATTGAGCGAGAAAGAATGAATCAGATCCCATATGCTTCGCTAATCGGATCGATCATGTATGCCATGATATGTACAAGGCCAGATGTATCGTATGCCCTGAGTGCAACGAGTCGATACCAATCGAACCCAGGAGAGGCACATTAGACTGCGGCCAAGAACATCCTTAAGTACCTGAAAAGGAACAAGGATAAATTCCTAGTGTATGGAGGCCACAAAGAACTGGTTGTTGAAGGTTACACCGACGCTAGCTTCCAGACTGACAGAGACGACTTCAAGTCAAAGTCGGGGTACATATTCTGTCTGAATGGAGGAGCGTTTAGCCGGAAGAGTGCCAAGCAGAGCACCACTGCAGACTCTACAACTAAAGCCGAGTACTTGGTCGCTTCAGAAGCTGCCAAGGAAACTGTTTGGATTCACAAGTTCATTAGAGAACTTGGTGTTGTACCCTCAATCAAGGGGCCGATAGACCTCTATTGTGATAATAATGGAGCTATCGCTCAGGCCAGGGAGCCGAGAGAACACCAGAAGGTCAAACACGTGCAAAGGCGATTTCACATGATAAGGGAATGGAAATCCGAAGGTGAAATCAGAATTTGTAAGATCGGCACAGATGATAATGTAGCCGATCCTTTAACTAAACCTTTGCCTCAAGTGAAACACAACAAGCACATTGAGGCAATGGGAATCAAGCATGTTGGAGACTGGCTTTGAAATTCCCTATACATGTGTTTTAATTAAATAGGATATTTAATGTAAGACACTGTATTAAAACCATTTATTAATGGAGTAATTAATTTTTGTGCAAAATTATCATTCACTCCATTACTATTTAATTGTGGTTTAGAATTAAATAATGAGTCCATTCGATTTACAGAAATATTCAAAACAGGGTATCAAGACCATGTCTTGGATAAAGAAAGACCTGTTAAGTGAACATTGAATATTAAATCGAAAATTGTCCCTAATCGAGGTCATCTAACAGATGGACGATTGATGACCGCCATAGATTAGTGTGTAGTATGATTTACAGCACCGTTTCTTGTGCTGCGAGGACGTGACGGTCATAAATCATTTGCACAGGCACAGTTTGGAACTGTACTGGATAAGACCTATGAGAGTACTTTAAGAAAATTTAAATTTTGTCATAAGTACATTTCTCATTATGACTATCGGAACTTGTTTCCTCCGACCATGAGTACTATGAAGTTTTCTTGTTTGAGTACTAGACTCTTTGATGTTTCCAAACGTCTGCCGTAATTGGGGATTATAACGGGAACACTCAGGAGACTATGTCCTCTTAGTAAGAAGAACTTACAATACAAGACTGGGATTGTCCCCCTATTAACAATCGGGAAATTTTTTTGTTGTTTACAAGGCCGCTTGAAGAGCGAGACTGTGAAAATGCATGGCCGTCCTCAGATGGATTTTATAAATCATCTGCTTATTGACAGTCAAACTCGGAGATCGAGAAACACTTTTGAACGTAATAAGGATGACAAAGAATCTTACCTCATAGTTTACGAAGAAACATTAAGTGACATAGGAAATGAGCTATACACTGTATGCTCACTTGTCCGGAAGGACAAGTGGGAGATTGAAAGGAATGGTGTCCTTCCAACAAGTGTATTCTTCCGATAGAGGGTTCAGAATTATTACAGAGCTAATTCTTCAGTAAGTTCAAGTGATCGGAATGCCTAGGTGGAGGCCTCTTCCGATCGTAATATCGAGGTACAATTGATATTACAACTTGATCTTAACTGAACCCTTCGTGTCAAACCCAATCGAATCACCGATCTGAGACGACGAATTAATCCAAAAGGATTTAATGAGTCGACAGAGTTTTACAAATACAGACGTCGGAAATCGAGCCTAGGGCGTCGAGACCGAGCGTCGCAAAATCACAAGCAACAAGTATGAGCGTAGCCGTAGCTAGGCTAGGCTAGCTCGTCGCAAGCCTAGGTGCACCATGTGTGTGCTAGGCGCACCATTGTGTGCTAGGCACTATCGCAGCCTAGGCGTGGCCTGGCAGCCTATCGCAAGCAATAGGTGCACCAGGCGCACCCAGCAAGCCATCGCAGGCACCAGGCGTACCTAGTAACCCATCGCAGGCACCAGGCGCACCATCGCAGGCACATGGTGCTGCGTGCATGCATGCTTGGCATGGCAGCACCATCGCTGGCACCATGTGCTAGCATGGGCGCCTGCCTCGCATTGCCGCACCATGTGTGTGCTGGCTTGTGTGCTAGCCTTCTCATGGCAGCACCAAGTATCGCACCATATGCGAGGGCCTGGGCGCCAGCATAGTGCCAGGCCACGCACAGCAGCCCAGCATCACCACGCACCAAGAGTGCTGTGTGATGCGTGGGCGTGCGTGTGGATCGAGGCCAATGCACGCTACGCATCATGCGTGGCTAGTGCGAGAGGTGCTGTGAAGGTGAGTGCGTGGTGTGCGAAGCTAAGGGGGCCAGCATGCGTGGCTCGCTAGCAGCACGCATGGTGGGAGTGCGAGGCATGTGCGTGCGTTGGGAAGTGCTAGGCAGCCAGTAGCGCGCAACAGCTAGCATTGGCCAACACCAGCGCCTAGCACAGCCTAGCACCAAGCATGCGAGGCTGTTAGGCATGCACATGCTAGCTGGCTGGGCTGGCTGGCACATGCTAGCTAGTGTGCTAGCTGGCATCAGCCCAGCACCCCTTGTGAGTGGCGGTTTAAGGAGAGGTGGGGACCAAAGCCACCAAGCTTCCCTTGGGGAGCAAGGCAATGGTCCCCCCATGGGATATGGTCCTCACATAACCCATTCTCTCCTTTTGCCACTTGTTGGCTTGTGATTGCTTTTGCCTAATTATTTATTTTAGAATTAAATAAATTATTGCAATTGCACATGATCCCCCATTGATCATGAAAAGGGGTTTCAAGTCCCCATTCTCTATAAATACCCACTTGGTTGGGATTTTGCGAATACAACCTTGAGTGGAATGAAAAAGGCAACTCTAAGAAAGAGTAAACCTTTGATTCGTAAAACTCATAGTTATTTTGTCCGGGTCTTGACTAACCTTCAAGACTTAGGACGTTCGGTTCGGGTCGAGGGTACGATCCGTCGGAGATCTCGCCTTTTCGGGATTTTGAAGTAAGAGCTCTTTGGGAGCGAAGCACGCGTCAAAGGTATAATTCTTGCTCTTAATCTTGTTTGATTAAGTTTATTATGCTTGTTA
This sequence comes from Chenopodium quinoa, assembly GCF_001683475.1. Lineage (NCBI taxonomy): Eukaryota > Viridiplantae > Streptophyta > Magnoliopsida > Caryophyllales > Amaranthaceae > Chenopodium > Chenopodium quinoa. Next base: position 12,228,655 of record NW_018744239.1, read on the forward strand.
ATTGCTTTAATTAGGGGGCGGGTCTTGGTGGGTTTCCTTCCGCGTAGTGTCGGGTCACTACGAAACCCTACAGAGCCACGCATGCTGCTAGGCGCATAGCAGTGCTGGGCGCTGGGCTACTAGTGCTGGGCGAGGCCTCAGCTCGCAACTGCTACTTGGTGCTACCATGAGAAGGCACGCACACACGCAAGCACCTAGCTCGCTGTTGCTTCTTGGTGCTGCCATGCAAAGGCACGCACACACGGAAGCAAGCACAGCGTGCTGCTATGCGAAGGCACGCACATGCAAGCGCCTAGCTATGCGAGGCATGCTGTGCGCCTAGTGCTAGCGATACACGCACACACGCAAGCTCGCATGTTGCGATGATGCTGTGCCATGCGATGGCACGCACACACGCACAGCCACGGTGCTGCGATGGTGCGGTGCTAGCGAAGCACGAACACACGCACACCCATGGTGCTGCGATGGTGCGGTGCTAGCTCGAGCTAGCCTAGCAACCACATGGCTAGGCCGATGTGATGCTACGACTTTGCTCAAACTTGTTGCTTGTTGATTTTGCGACGCTCGGTCTCGACGCCCTAGGCTCGATATCCGACGTCTGTGTTCGTAATACTCCAGTGACTCATCATATCCTTTGGATTGATTCGTCGGTTCAGATCGGCAGTTCGTTTGGGTTCGACCCGAAGGGTTCAGTCAAGATAAAGCATTAATATTAATTGTTCACTAATATTACTGATCGGAAGCGGCCTCCACCCAGGTATTCCGATCACTTGATCTCACTGAAGAATTAGCTTCTTGTTAATTCTGAACCCTCTATCAGAATAATACACTTGTTGGAAGGACACCATTCCTTTCAGGTCAGTGGTTGATGCTCCGGTGGACTTAGAGTTTTTGCAGGCACCACCCCCACAAGTACATGGAACGTTTTTCCCACCGAATGACATTCCAGACTATGCCATAGATGATGATGAAGAAGATGATGACTATGACTTTGTTTTCTCAAGCGATGAAGATGATGAATCTAGTATCGACTCTAGTGATGGTGACGAGTGATTAGGGGATTTTTCCCTAACCAGTCATCGTCTGACAAATGGACCAATCAGGCCCTGCCATGTGTCCGCCACATGGGCCATTAGGAGCTTGCCACCCGTTAGACGTTGATCGGTGCACCATGGATCACTTGTGTCACGCCACGTGGCATCCCCCATGCCAAATGGGAAAACCGGCCACCTAGGCCCAAAGACTTCTGGAAGCCCAATCGGCCCTAGGTTGACCTAAACCTAAGATATGCACGCATCCCAAAACCATAAATACATTTACTAATCCTCATTAAAGGGGATTACGTCAATTAATTACTCTCTTTTCCGCATTTATTACTCCAAAAGCAAGTACTAACTCGATCGTCGGAGGCGGAGCTCCCAACACCCGAGTCTTTGTTATTTTGCAGGTACAGGCGCACGGTTCCAGTCTCGGAATTGTAACTCTCCCGCAGGACATCCGAAAACCCCGAAACATTTTGGCGCCGTCTGTGGGGAGAGTACTTTTGAGATGGCATCAACGTCTGTACTGACTCCAGAAGAGAGGCGTCCAGTGGACGACCCTCAAGTCTACTCAGACCACGATACTGATAATGAGGTTGAGGTCGAAACACACACGGCCTCATACAGGACCCTAAGGGCCCGACGCACTCGTCACATCGAAAGGAAAGAACGGTTAGATTACCAAGCTAGACCCAGCAATCCAGCCGGCTCAACGCCTGATCAGCAACAGACAGCTGAAGGATCTGCTCCTATTACACGGAACGAACTCATGACCTTCATGAGGGGGTTCAAGGGGGAGATCCAAGAATTAATCAGTAAGAAGACGCCTGCTCCCTCTAAGGAGCAGTCGGCCAGAAAACCTTCTCATTCAGGAAGAAGGAAGCTTGTTCAAGGTCGAGAGGCGACCCCCCACCCTAACTCTAGGAAGTGGGAGCCGCCTGTGATCGACTGAACAAGATATTGTTTTCCCTCACCAGGGAAGAGGAAGCCCATTCGTCATGTACAAGCGGATGGGTCAAAGAAAACATACTTAGATGCTCGGCTGTTGCTAGAGCAGAAGAAGAATGGCCGACTGTCAGAGTCGGCCTCCACTTCAGACTTTCAAGATAGTTTGCACAATACCTCTATGAGGTATACTCAATCGAATTATGAGAGTCAGACAGGCGGTACCTCCCGTCGGTCTGGATTTCATAAAGAGCAGGCGGTGCCAAACATACCATACGTACCGCAACAACAATATTTCTTGCAGCCACCTTTGTTTGGAGAACAGGCGGCAAAAAATGTCCAACCTTTGGATTGGCAACTACGGTTGCTAAGACTTGGAGAACAGCCGTCCGCCTTCTCCAAGGAAATTACCGAGGCCACCCAGCCGGCCAAAGTTAAGAATGTGCAAGTAGGCGCCTATGATGGCACTACTAAACCTGAAGATCACTTAATGGCGTTCACCAACCTAATGTACCTTCAAGGATTGAATGATCCCACTTGGTGCAAGTGTTTCCCAACAACTCTCAATGGAATCGCACAACAATGGTTCGGCAACCTGCTGACAGGTTGTGTGAACAATTTCAGGACGCTTGCTTACTTGTTCACCTCCAACTTTGCTATGAACATTCTTGCAAAAAAGAAGACGACCCTTGATTTAGGGACAATTCAGCAGGGTGAAAAGGAGGGGCTCCGTTCATACATCAGACGGTTCAACCTGATGAGGATTCAAATTCAAGGGCTGCCGGATGAGGCAGGCTACACTGATTTTTTCAGAGGTCTTAAGGATGGGTCGACCTTCAAGTTTGACCTGGTTAGAAAGAGGGTTGCGACTCTCCAGGAGGCTTTGATTGAAGCTGAAGCTTATATACAGGCGACTAATCTCTGTAATACTAGAAAGCAGTCGGATAGACGGAGGTCCGACAAAAAAGAAAGCCGACCAAAGCAGTCGGCCAATAAAGATGAGAAAAAGAGGAAAGAAGTCTGGGCGGCCGATTCCTCTAAACAGCCGGCCCTGAAAAAGAAGAAGGAATTCAAACCATACTCTCCGAAGTATGAATTCAACAAGGATGGCTAAGCTATCTTAAAAGAAATCAAGGGCCGGATCTCAATCGAGAAGTCGGCCCCCATGAAGGGTTCTGCAAGCAATCGGAACCAGGACAAATTTTGTCATTATCATGAAGATGTTGGTCATGAAACCAACGAATGTATCAACCTCATGCGCTACCTGGACCGCCTGGCTGAACAAGGCGGCCTTGACTCCTATGTCAAGAAGTCCAAGGGGAACGCTTCCTCAAGGAACAAGCAGTTGGCCAAAAAGAATCATCAGTCGGCCGACAGTTCTGATATTGATGACGCAGTCGTCTACACCATAGCAGGCGGCTTCTCAGGAGGCGGCCCCACTATCAGGGGCAACAAAGACAATATTAGGCGGCTAGATGTTAATTCTGTTCACCAAGAACGGACCACCAAGAGTTCATTCCCAGAGATTGTCATCACAGAAGAAGATTTGGGAGGAGTTAAGGGGCCTCATGATGATCCCATTGTTATTGAGTGCAAGGTGGCCAACCAAAGAGTTGGCCGAATCCTCATAGATACCGGTAGCTCCTCTGATCTCATCAGTAGAAAGTGCTTGGCAAAGCTCAAGTACAAGACTGATTGCATACATCCGGTATCCCTTCCTTTAGTAAGGTTTGGAGGAGGAGTCGTACACCCAATAGGGCGAGTGGATCTACCCATCCTCCTGGGTGTGAAAGGGGAAGGTCGTCACATGGTGGTTCAATTCTTAGTGGTTGAGGAACTCTCGGCCTATAACATGATCCTGGGACGACCCACCCTGAACAACTCTAAAGCTGTCATTATCCCCTCTCTTATGCTGCTCAAATTTGAGAAGGATGATGGAACTGTCGGCTCCTTAAGGGGAGATTAGAAGATGGCTCGAGAGTGTTATCTCTCGGATATCAAACCCATTGTGGCAACTGCTGGCCCAAGTGGTGAAAAAAACTGACCTTGAACCTGTCAAGGAGGATGCGCCTGCTCAAAAAGCAGGCGGCCAGAAAAGAAAGGCTGCCCAATTGGGGGCCGAGAGAAGAGAAAAAAGATAGCAATCAATGTCAGAGGAGCGGTCATATGAATTCCGCCCTCAGCCGGCTGGTGAGCATACGGATGTCGTGCTGGACGGCTCATGTCCTAACCGAACAGTCAAGGTTGGGACGACTGCTCTTGAAATTTTGGGTGAAGATTTTCACCAAATTTTGAAGGAATTCAAAGACATCTTTGCATTCGAAGTTCATGAAATGCCAGGCATCAGTCCTGACCTGGCGGTACATAAATTGGTTGTGGATTCGAAAAAGAATCCGGTCAGGCAAAAGAAGCGGAATCATGGCGAAGAAAGAAATCAAGCGGCAGCCGCCGAGGTAAAAAAGTTGCTTGATGCAGGATTCATTCGGCAATGTTACTTTCCAGACTGGGTTGTGCAAATGTTGTACTGGTAAAGAAGCCGAATGACACTTGACGAATGTGTGTGGACTACACTGATCTGAACAAGGCGTGCCCCAAAGATAGCTATCCTTTGCCTAAAATTAATAATGTGGTCAACTCAACAGCCGGCCATGCTTTAATGAGCTTCATGGACGCCTACTCTGGCTTCCATCAGATTCCTTTGTGGAAAAAAGTTCAGGAGAAGACGGCCTTCGTCACTGATCAAGGGCTGTATTGCTACACGGTCATGTCGTTTGGTTTGAAAAATGCCCCGGCCACCTTCCAACGAATGATAAACATGGTCTTCTTTGATCAAATTGGGAGGAATGTCGAGGCATACATAGATGATATGATTGTTAAGTCCAAGCTTCAAACAGACCATCTGGCGAACCTCCGAGAAACTTTCACCACACTCAGGCGGCACCATGTCATGCTCAATCCCAAGAAATTTGTTTTTGGGGTTGAGTTTGGGAAGTTTCTCAGATTCCTCATCAATCAAAGAGGCATAGAGGTGAACCCTGAGAAAGTGCAGGCGGTCATTGACACGCAGTCGCCTCACACCGTCCGAGAGGTTCAGAAGTTAACAGGTTGTCTGGCGGCCTTGGGAAGATTTCTCAGCCGGTCAGGCGACAAGTACCTTTACTTTTTTTAGGCAATAAAGAAGAAGGCAAGGTTTGAATGGGGGCCGGATGCTGAGGCGGCCTTCCAGAAACTGAAAGTTCATTTGCATTCCTTGCCAAGGCTGGTCAGTCCCTTGCCCAAAGAAGTGCTTTACATGTATCTGGCAGTATCTGACCATGCTCTAAGTGTTGTTCTCCTTTCTGAAAGAGACGGCTGCCAGCTCCCGATATACTTTGTCATCCATGTGCTGAAAAATGCCGAGTTAAGGTATCCCTTTGTGGAGAAATTCGGTCTTGCTCTCTTCATGGCCGTTAGGAAACTGAAGCCTTACTTCTTGGCGCATTCAGTAGTCGTGTACACAGATCAACCGATCAAGCGGCCACTGACAACGATGGAGTCGTCAGGCCGAATGATCAAATAGGCAATAGAGATTCAGAGCCTGGAAATCGCATTCGAGCCTAGGAAAGTAGTAAAGGGGCAAGCCTTTGCTGACTTTATTGTGGAAATGACTCGGCCCGCTGATTCTAAAATTCAAGACCAAGTCTGGAAGGTCTATGTGGACGCGAGCTCCACCTCAAATGGTTGTGGAGCAGGCGTCATATGTCAGTCGCCAGAGGGCGACAGGTATGAGTATGCTTTACGTTTTAACTTCCAAGCCTCGAACAATGAGGCAGAGTATGAAGCTTTGCTGGCCGGTATCCGCATGTGCAAGGTGGATGGGGAAAGAAAGATAGACGCCTGTTTTGATTCACAATTGATAGTGAGCCAGTACAATGGCGAATACGAAGCAACTCATCTGACCATGATCAGGTATTTACAGGCGGTACGATAAGCAGTCGGAACCCTTGAAGATTTTCATTTGACTCAAGTACCAAGATCTGAAAACAACCAGGCGGATGCTCTTTCAAAGTTGGCATCCTCGGCCTCCTGTGATACCCCAAGAACTGTTTTCTGGGAGGTTATGGAGAGAAGGAGTATAGAAGAAGGCCCTATTGGGGTTCTAGATTGAAGTTCCACCTAGATGGACCCAATCAGAGCATATCTAATGGACGGCACCTTGTAGGATGATCATCACCAAGCGGCATCACTGAAAAAGCGAGCGTCCAGTTTTGAAATAATAAAGGGAGAACTTCATAAGAGAGGATACCTTCAACCCTTCTTGAAATGTGTTACTCCAGAAAAAGGACGAGAGGTCTTAGAAGATCTTCACTCTGGATACTGCGCCTCCCATATAGGCGGCAGGTCGCTTGCTCAGAGAGCAAGGTGGCAGGGTTACTTCTGGCCTACCTTAGAAGCAGACGCCATGGAATTGGTGAAAAAACGTGACAAGTGTCAAAGGTTTGGCAAATTAATTCACCGTCCGGCTACTGACCTCACTGCCATCCATAGACCACTACCGTTTGCTAAGTGGGGCATGGATATCTTGGGTCCCTATACGCCCGCTAAAGGCGGCAGGAAGTACATACTTGTTGCAGTCGACTACTTTACTAAATGGGTAGAGGCAGAGGCTGTTAAAGGAATCAAGACGAAGGATGTGATTTCATTCATCTGGAAAAATGTCATCACTCGGTTTGGGGTGCCCATGTCTATGGTTTTTGATAATGGTCCCCAATTTGAGACGCATGTTCTCAAAAATTGGCTGGGAGACCAAGGCATCTTGCATTGCTTTGCATCAGTCGATCGTCCTCAAGCAAACGGCCAAGTAGAAGCTTTCAACAAAATCATCTCAGGTGGTCTTAAGAAGAAGATTGAACGAGCAGGTGGCCTGTGGGCAGATGAATTACCACATGTTCTCTGGGCCATTAGGACAACTGAAAAAGGGTCGACAAAGAGAGACTCCATTCCTCCTAACTTATGGTGCAGAAGTTGTTCTTCGAATTGAACACTACGAGCCGACTCTTCGAGTAATGTTGTATGACGAAGAGTCGAACTGGGAGTCCATGCGTCTGGCATTGGACTCACTCCCAGAAAAAAGGGGCAATGCAGCTCTACGCCATGAAATCTATCGCCTGAGAATGACAAGATCATATAACAAAAGAGTTCATAGGCGTCCACTCAAAGTGGGTGACTTTGTGCTAAGAAAAATGGAAGCAGTTGGAAGGGCTAATGAGTCAGGCGAGCTAACTCCCAATTGGGAGGGACCCTACCGAATTTATGAAGAAGTTCGAGACGGTACCTACCGCCTGGAAATACCAGATAACCAATCCTTGCCTCGAATCTGGAATGTAGATAATCTCAAAAAATATTAATTTTGAATGATGTAAATAGCCGAGAGCTACTAATAAAAGTTTTCTATTTCACTGCATCTATTTTGTACTAAGAGGGGCATGCCTACTTGTAAAACAGTCGGCTACTCTCCATACTTTTTAAATACGCATTTAGCAAAAAGGGGCATGCCGCTTGTATCTATATGACCAGCTACTCTCCCATACTTAGTTCACCAAGAACTTCCTAAGGCCTATGGCCAAAATGATCAGACCAGGCGCCCAACAAACTGATCCAACTTTTAAAAACTAATACGACCTGTCCCAACATCATAGCAGGCGTCCGACGGCATCCATCCAGATGAAATTCGTTGCAGAGAGCAGCTCCCTTTTGGGTGGAACATTGTTCTATAAACTAATTACACGACACCTATACGACTGTCCACAAAGACAACCACGTAGCCGTTTTTGAGACAAGGATAACTCTATCACTGATCCAACGAGTATTAGCAGTTAACATCCGTGTTGGATAACCGACTGTATTACTTGGGATAAGTACAACCAGTACCTCTTAAGTTAATATCCAACAAACATTGGCGAATCAAGGGGTCCAGCTGGCCTCCGCCGCCTGGTACCTCCACTACTCAATCAGAAGTGACGGCGACTAAGTAACGCCAATGTTAACTTATAGTCACTCCCTAAAACTTGGTTCGAAATCTAAAAGGTTTTTTTAATAGACCGCCTGTTTCTTAAAGAGGAGTATTCAAACCCCTATTCTTACTAGGTTATCGCATCTTGAGTACATAACCAACAAAATTGGTGAATCAAGGGGACTAGCCAGCCTACGCCGCTTGGTACCCCTACTACTCAAGCTAAAACATGACGAGTGAGTAACCTTCAAGATTACCCATAATCACTCCCATACTTAGCCAAGATTCAAAAGGTCGGCTGCTTTTTGGGATAAGAAAGGACTCAAGAACTTTACCTACTTTCCTTTCTCAAGTAAAACAAACCTAACGTATTCTCTAATATATGTTGGGGCCCGACTGAATAAATGGTCGACTGATCGCCTAACCTGGAACTAAGACAACCAATCGTCCAGGGGCATAGGCAGCCCTCACATTGTACTTGTTCGCAACTATCAGCCATACAAAACAGTCGGTATGACACAAAAGATCCTCGACACTTAGCAAAAATTCGAAAAAATTAGGCAAAATTCGGAACCTGGATAAGCAAATACAACCAAAAAGACGGTCGCTGAATTCATATAAACAGTCGGCCATAAAGACTGGCAAAATATTCAAGACCCCGGCCCCCCGGCCGGGTAAAGAGATACAAAAACAAACGGCACGCAGGCCGAAGATAAAATTGAATATGAAAAGCTTTAAGTTTGTGGTAGAGTTTCGGTATTAACTGCCGCCTGATCATCAAGGGACGCCTGGTTCTGAGAGGCATCTTTCTTAATTTTCTCGGCATCAGGGGCAGCTTCTTTAGATGCTTCCACCACAATCGGTTGCAGGGCCATCACCTCGTCCTCTTCTTCTATGCTGGACTCGGCCGCCTGGTCCTCCTCAGCCGCCTGCCTCATGATTTGCTGGTTGTACTTTTCAGTACAAGCAGCGAACTTCTTCTCCCAGGCGGCATAATAAGATTTTGGAAAGAAATCCATCCAGGTCATCTTCATGATTTAAGCAGAGTCCTCCATCATGGCCTGGGCTAGCTCCATTTTCTCTTTTTCGGCCTTGACCGAGAGCTCATCAGTAAGACTCTTCTCCTGTTGGACCAGGCGCTCTTTGATAGTGGCCAAGGATTTCTCCATGGACTCGAAGTGAGTCATCTTCTGCCTAAGCTGCTTCAGCTCATCTCGGAGACTCTTGACTGTCACCTCCAGCTCATCGTTCTTCTTTTTGGCCGCCTCCAACGCAGTAAAAATAGTGGAAGTGGCCTGCGCCTGATAATAAAGAATATCAGTTGTCAAACATTGCCTTATCAACGTCAGAGGCGGCCATAGCTTTAGCAGCCTTTACCTCTTTATTCTTGGTGCTAATTGGCCTTCGGAGGCCGTGTACTCTCAGCATGGTCTGGAAAGAGGAAAAACAGGCGTCAGGTTTGAGAAAAACAGGCAGCATAAAAAGTCAGCACTATAAAAATATTCCAAGTCTACCACAGAAAGAAGACCCATGATGCCGTCTAGGTCAAGGGTGCCGACTCCCTTCACCGCGTCCCTTTCCTCTAGAAGGACGACCTTAATCATGAACTTGGCCAATTGGACCAAGTCTGGTTCTGAAGGGCCGCCTGCATCAAAAGCAAAGAGAAACATCAGAGACATGAAGAGAGTGATAAAGAAATAAGCAAGTCTAGCGGAGCAGGCTATACTTCTCGGCGGCCGTGTCAGAATAGGTGGTGGGTTCCCCACACTTTGTGAGGTGGCCGACTGCTTGTCAGCCGATTGTTTTCTGGTAGATCCAAGCGTACTCCCACCAGTCAGCTTCCGAACCTTCGAGTCCGGTTGGTGGGAGGATGAGGGTTTGGAAGTGCCCCTCTGCAAAAGAGACGAGTGGTCAATATTTATGAAGCAGTCTTTCAAAGACAAGTTTTAAGGATCGAAACTCACCTTGGGCGTCTCCTTGGCGGGAGAATTAGAAGCGGTCCGCTGCTGTTGCATTATGGAGGCTCGCAGCATAGCAGCTGCCTTCTTGGAGGCAGAGATTTGGTCCATAGCTTCAGCTACAAATAAGAGCCGCAAGAGTTAGAAAAATCATTCAAACAAATCAAAAAAGGGGTGCATATATTCAAGTGGTCGGCTACCTCTGGAGGACCGACTGCTAAGGCCACAAGCGGCCAGGAAAAACTCGTCATAGAGCCATTGAAACTCCGGGACGCAGTTTAGGGGCACTTGCTCTCGCACCCCAGTAGTAGAGTTTGCCCTAATCTCTACTTTAAAAAGCCCTCGGTCAAGGATCTCTTCCCTGGCCTTGAGGAGAACAAGCGGCATGCTGCGTCCGCCTGCTAAAAGAGGCGGATCCCTGTTCCACCTATTGTAACGTTTGTTTAGCAGGCGGTCGGGGCTGGAAATGATGAGGTAGCCTTTGGTCATGAGGTAGCCCTTATGACTAGTTAATTGGTACTAGCCGGTACCGCTTGCATTGGGGGTTCGGCTGAGGTAGTTCATATGGGCGAACGCCTCAAAATTCGGCTCCGCCCCATGCATTTCACATCCGGCTACATAGTTAAGATTGTTGAACCAGGAGTTCGGGGCTAATTGCCAAAGCCCCACCTCGTATCCATCGAGGATTTGCTGAACAACCGTGTGCAAGGGAAATCGCAATCCAGCCTTGATGGCCGCCTCGTAATAGCCAAAACAGGCGTCCCCATAGCTGGAACCCTCGGGCCAGACGACTGTGTCCTCGCCATGCGGCACAAATAATTGATAATCCGGACCCATCGTATGGTCCAAAAGAAAGGTGTCTATTCTTTCTTTCATGGCCTTGATCTGGCCCTTGGGTACGTGACAGTAATAAGGAGTGTTCAACTCCCTATGAGAGGCGAATGGTTCCGACCAGCCCTCTCCCTTTTCAGCCGCATGAGAAGCCCTCGCCTCATGCAAGCGAGCATGCCTCTCCTCTGAGCTTATGGATAGGCGGCTCGATGAGCTAGAGTCAGACTCGCTACCAGAAGAGTCCGACTCCTCCCCACTTCCTGAGGGGGCTGACCCCTCTTCTTCTTCTCCGAGGGCCATCTGCTGACTGGCTAGGTCAACAGTAAAGTGAGAAAGAACTACCTTAGCTCCCTCCTCAGAGCTCTCGGATGAAGGGCCGCCTTGGGTCCCTGCTGTATCAGGCGGCTGGTCCGATGTATCACTAATTGGAACACGGAAAGAGGATCTGTCTGAATTTTCTATTCTCTTGGTCTTTTTTGTTCTTGCCATATTGTCCTGCATAGATACGAAGACAGTTGGATTCCGGGACTTGCGTAAAGTTTGAAGTACCGTAGGGCAGTCGGCACCCCTAGTCTTAGACTCAACCGTCCTCGGTGACCGGCTGATTGCTAACCTAGGTCGTGCCGGATGCTTTTGAGGCCTCATTTTCAAAAAGAAAGAAAAAGTGCAAAAGCAAAAAGAATAAAAGAACAGACGGTTACCTGAAACTTAAGTTCTGTTTAAGCTTGATCGAAGTAGGCGCCTAGTAAAACAGTCGTCCTGGCAGGTCAGAAGTTGCAAAGTGTCAGAGCTCAAGTTCAGGGGTCCGAGAGTTCTCTTGAAAAGTTCTTAAATGTGAACAAAAGACTTAGTCAACATCTCTTTATATAGGGCAAAAGAGACTGCAAAGAGTCGCCTTCAAATTCAAAAAATGAGCGGGAAAAATGCTCGGCCCGTTATAGGGCGACACCTGTAGCAGGCTGTCGCCTATTACAGGCCGACACCTGTCACTGGTGACATGTGAACAGTCACATGCCACCTGTGAGGGGCAAATGATTAGGGGATTTTTCCCTAACCAATCATCGTTTGACAAATGGAACAATCAGGCCCTGCCATGTGTTCGCCACATGGGCCATTAGGAGCTTGCCACCCGTCAGACGTTGATCGGTCCACCATGGATCACTTATGTCACGCCACGTGGCATCCCCCATGCCAAATGGGAAAACCGGCCACCTAGGCCCAAAGACTTTTGGAAGCCCAATCGGCCCTAGGTTGACCTAAACCTAAGACATGCGCGCATCCCAAGACTATAAATACATTTACTAATCCTCATTAAAGGGGATTACGTTAATTAATTACTCTCACCTAGAGAAAACACTTAATCTCTTTTCCGCATTTATTACTCCAAAAGCAAGTACTAACTTGATCGTCGGAGGCGGAGCTCTCAACACCCGGAGTCTCCGTTATTTTGCAGGTACAGGCACACGGTTCCAGTCTCGGAATTGTAACTCTCCCGCAGGACATCAGAAAACCCCGAAACAACGAGGATGATGACATCGATGTATTATTAGATGATAGTAGTGATGACTCTAGTAGTGATAGTAGTGATGAGATTACTGAATAGGAGAATATGTTAATCTCCTTTAAGAATTTGCTTGTTATTGTAAAATCAAAATATGACTTGGTCTAATATTAAATCTTTACTGTTTGTATAAAATTTTATTACGTTGCACTATACTTGTCATTTATAATATCATTTCATGTTTATAACATCTATTTCAGGTGGTCATGGTGGGGGATAGAGATGGAGAATCGTCGAGGAAAGCAAAGGGGAGAGGGAAAGCTCCCGTCGTTGTGATCAACGACCATGATAAAGAAATGGAGGATGCGGAGGCACATGATTTGGGTGCCACTCTGGAGCCCCTTTCCACCCATGCACAATATCAGACACATGAGCATTCAGAGCTGCCGGAATAAGACCCTACTACGCTCTAGTACGTACGTACATTTAATGAATTGGACTTATATTCTTATTTTCGAAAGTTTAACCTATTTATTACTTCCAACAAGTTCTACATTACTTTTTGTTGATGATCATCTAACATTGTTGTTTCTCATTTATTATAGGTTTGATGATAACAAGGTGAGGAGTGCGGTCTCCGGTATGCTTACTAGATACTATCGAGACCCATTAAGGAATTATGGAGAGGTAGATGAAGCAAAGAAACAACACTGGTGGAACTTGTTCAGCGTATGCTATTTTTAACTTAGTTATTACATGTTTTATTAATTGTATTGATTGAGTTGATTTATAACTTTTAAATTTATCATTCGCAGAAACAATTCACATGGGAACCTCAATTGAACGAGCATGTGAAGGTCACTTTTCAAACGAGGTTTGCAACTCGCCTACGTGACATGTTCTACACAATCAAACACAAGATGAGTGGCGCCAAGCCAGGCTGGCTCAATGAGGAAGTCCACAAGAAGATGATGGACATTGTTGCCATAGATCCGACGTATAAGAAGAGGTCGGCCCAAAATAGGAAGAACAAAAGGGGCGGTTCGATGGAAAATGTGGTCAAACCAACCCACTATCAGGGTTCTATGTCAGCTGTCCAACATGCAAAAAGGATGTTAAGTTTTTTTAATAGGCAAGTAAAATAGAATGCATTTGTGTATTACAATTTTATGGTGGTGTGACATTTATAATGATGAATTTCTGCATGTATAATCAAAGGCGGCGAAGAATAAAGGCCAGCTACCAACAGCTCCTAAGCTTTTTCTAAAGATGCACTTCAAGGATGTGCCTGGGAAAGGCATAGTGCCAGTCAACACCAAAGCAAAGAAAATTGCGGTAACAACTTCAATATAACTTAGAATCTAAACTTATTTGCTAAGAAATGAAGAAAATGGGTAAAGTAGAAGTCACCTAGGCCATATTTGGTTCTATTGTGATGAAAATGGTTCCCAAAACTTAGTTACTTTGTTTCCCTTTTTTTTTTTGGTCATTTCAAGCCCTATACACCGAAAAATACCTATCATTAACATGTTATGAGAAAAAAAGAACTCATTTGGTAATAAATGAAGAAAATGGGCAACGTAGTAGTCACCTAGGCCACATTTGGATGAATTTGGATGAAAAAGGTTCCTAAAGCTTAGTTAATTTGGTTTTTTTGTCATTTCAAGCCCTATACATCTAAAACTACCTATCATTGACATATTATGAGAAAGAAAGAGTTCATTTGCTATGAAACATTGAAAATGGGCAAAGTAGAAGTCACCTAGGCCATATTTGGTTCCATTTTGATGAAAATGGTTCCCAAAACTTAGTTACTTTGGGTTTTTTTTTTTGTCATTTCAAGCCATATACACCTAAAACTACCTATCATTGACATGTTATGAGAAAGAAAGAGCTCATTTGATAATAAATGAAGAAAATGGGCAATGTAGAAGTCACATAGGCCATATTTGGATGAATTTGGATGAAAAAGGTTCCTAAAACTTAGTTAATTGGTTTTTTTTTTGTCATTTCAAGCCCTATACACCTAAAAATACCGATCATTGACATGTTATGAGAAAGAAAGAGTTCATTTGCTAAGAAATGAAGAAAATGGGCGAAGTAGAAGTCACCTAGGCCATATTTAGTTCTCTTTTGATGAAAATGGTTCCCAAAACTTAGTTACTTTGTTTTGTTTTTGTAATTTCAAGCCCTATACACCTAAAACTACCTATCATTGACATGTTATGAGAACTAAAGAACTCATTTGGTAATACATGAAGAAAATGGGCAACATAGAAGTTACTTAGGCCTTACTTGGTTCTATTTTGTTGAAAATGCTTCCTTAAACTTAGTAAGTTGCTCCTTTTCATATGTATAGGAGGCCTACCAGAAGAAGGTTGAAGAGACAAGCACTCAAGAGATTTGGAAGAGTCCGAATGAGTTTTACTAGGAGACCGTGGGTGGTCGCAACAAAAAGGGTCGTCTAAAGGCACTTGGCCGAAGTGCAAAGTTGTACTATGGAAGCCAGATTACACGTCTTCCATTGTTTCTCAGATGTAGGATCAGACGGAGCATAGGGTGCAGGCTCTTCGCAATGAAATCAGGAGTGAATTGGAAATCGAGATGGAAGCTCGACTTGAAGCCCAAATGACCGCAATGGAGAGGAAAAACCAGGAGAGGTGGGAGGAGTTTATGAGTCGTTTGCGCAGCGACACATGTTCCACCATTCAACCTCAGCCTCAAGACCCCAAGGACGACCCAGGTAGTGGCGGAGCAGGGCAGGGTACTTCGGCTGTAGCTTAGCTTTAGTTTATGTAATATATACATATACATATATATATATATATACATATATATATATATATATATATATATACATATATATATATATATACATATATATATATATATATACATATATATATATATACATATATATATATACATATATATATATATATATTTCCTGAGGATCAATAAATTTGTTAAATTAGAAGGTGAAATTCCAAAGAAATTTCTGATGGATAATCCGTCGGAAATGATTAGTGGATTTTTCCCCGCCACGTGGACCAATGATGCCCTACCACGTGGACCAACCAGAGCCTGCCACGTGTCACCTCGTGAGAGGTCCAAGATGGACCAATCAGGTCACGACACGTAGCAGGCAGAATTGCCAACTAGGAAAGTGGCCTCCTACGGCCCAAATTCCTAGGCAAGGCCCAGTCAGCCCTAGGTTTACTAAAACCTAGTACTGGGCATGTTTTCCAACACCCTATAAAAGGGAGATGTTACCTTCTGAGGAACATCTATTAAAAAATACTTAATTCACATTAACTCATAATCAGAGAAAGTTAGACTCCTGACACGTCGAACTGAGCAATTACACATTGCAAATACTCTCTTGGAATCCGAGAGACACCTTTACTTTCCGCACTTTACTCCTCATACAAGCTCTAACTTGATTGTCGGAGGCGGAACTCCCACCCACCAGAGTCTCCGTTTTTTTTTTGCAGGTACATGCGTCCAGAAGTCAGTCTTGGAATTGTAACTCTCCCGCAGGACATCAAAAAACCCCGAAACATTTAGCACCGTTTGTGGGGAGAGTACTTTAAAGATGACTTCACAAGAACCTGTACCACGTCTTAATGAGAAACAGCCTACGGCCGACGTCCAGGTCTTCTCAGACCAAGATATGAATGATGACTATGAAGATGCCACCCATACGGCCCTGACAGGTTTCTCAAGACACGGCACATCCGTCCCACTAAAAGGAGGGAACGGAACACAGATTAAGCAGGGCCCAGTGAAACATTCGACCAGCCGACTAGTCAGCTTCAGGTGGCCGAAGGATCCACCCCCATCACTAGAAACGAACTCATGACTCTAATGACAAGTTTCAAAGGGGAGGTAAAGGATCTTATTGATAAACGAACGGTTGTCCCTACAAAGGAATCGTCGGCCAAGAAGCCCTCTCATTCTAGGAGGAAAAAGGACCGAAAGGCCACCCCTTACCCTAAACCAAAGGAGGGACAGAAGCCCTTGATAAACGTGGCTGGACTTTGGTTCCCTGAGCTAGGGAAGAGGAAGGCCATCCGGCATGTACACTCGGATGGTTCCAAGAAAACATATTCCGATGCTCGAATGTTAATCCAGCAAAAGAAGAATATGAAACTGTCAGAGTCGGCCTCCACGGCGAACTTCAATGACAGCTTTCAGAATGCCTCAATGAGGTATTCTCAATCAAACCAAGGGAACCAGACAGGCAGCATGTCTGCCCACTCTAGTCCTCAGATGTTCCAGGCGGCCCCCGTATGCGCCTCCACAACCATACATCTCGTGTGGACCATCTTGTATGCAGCCTACCCTCTTCGGGGGGCAGGCGGCACAAAATATCCAGCCTTTGGATTGGCAGCTCTGACTGTTAAGACTTGGGGAACAACCTTCAGCTTTCTCCAAGGAAATAACTGAGGCAGCACAGCCGGCCAAGGTAAAAAATGTGTTGGTAGGTACTTATGATGGTACCACCAATCCTAAAGACCACCTGATGGCATACACCAACCTTATGTATCTACAAGGGTTAGATGATGCGACATGGTGTAGATGCTTCCCGGCCACATTGAAGGGCGTCGCCCAGCAATGGTTCGACAACCTGCCAGCCGGATGCATCAATAACTTTAAGACGTTTGCATAATTGTTTGCGTCAAACTCCTCAATGAATATCCCTGCGAAGAAAACAAGTCTTAACTTGGGATCCATACAACAGGGAGAGAAGGAGGGGCTACGCTCATATATCAGGCGGTTCAATCTGATGAGAATTCAGATTCAAGGACTGTCTGATGAGGTAGCTTACATAGACTTTTTCAAAGGTCTGAAGGACGAGTCGGCCTTCAGGTTCGACCTCGTCAGAAAGAGAGTGGCTACTCTCCAAGAGGCACTAATGGAAGCGCACGCCTATATACAGGCGACCGAGCTCTGCAACATCAGTAAGCAGTCGGACTCAAAGTAGTCTGACAAAAAAGGGAGTCGGCCATCACATTCGGCTAAGAAAGAAGAAAAGAAAAGAAAACAAGTCTGGGTGACTGAAACTTTTGTACAGCCATCCTAGAAGAAAAAGAGAGAAGCGAAGACGTACTCCCCAAAGTACGAATTCAATAAATACTATTACTCCATCCTCATGGAGATTAAGGACCAGGTCTCTATTGACAAGTCGGCTCCTATGAAAGGTTCCGCCAAAAATCGGAACAAAAACAAATACTGCCACCACCATGAGGATATTGGCCACATCACCAACGAATGATATAGCCTCAAGCGGCTCTTGGACCGTTTGGCTGACAAAGGAGTCCTCAAGTCTTATATCTTGAGGTCCAAGGTTACCTTGTAGACTAACCCAGGACAGTCGTCCAAAAAGAAGCCCCACTCTCGTAATAGCTCGGATACGGATGAAACTCCGATCTACACAATAGCAGGCGGTTTCGCTGGAGGCGGCCCTACTATCCGATGATTTTGGGACGCCCCACCCTAAATTTATCCAAGGCTGTTATCATTCCTTCTCTTATGCTTCTCAAGTTTGAGAGGGATGATGGGACAGTCGGCTCCATAGGGGAAGACCAGAAAATGGCCAAGGAGTGCTATCTCTCTGATGTCAAGCCAACTACGGTCGCAGCCGGCCCCAGTGGAGAAACTACTAACCTTGACCAAGTCAAGGAAGCCGCGCCTGCTC
The DNA here is from genome assembly GCF_001683475.1 of Chenopodium quinoa. Classification (NCBI taxonomy): domain Eukaryota; kingdom Viridiplantae; phylum Streptophyta; class Magnoliopsida; order Caryophyllales; family Amaranthaceae; genus Chenopodium; species Chenopodium quinoa. Next base: position 12,246,623 of record NW_018744239.1, read on the forward strand.
TGACAGCAGCCGACAAGAATAGAAAGGCCAACCAAATGGTGGCCGAGAAAAAAGACAGGCAATAGCAATCACTGACCAGTCAAAGTCCGCATGAACTCCGTCCCCAGCCAGCTGGTGAACTTATGGACATCGTCCTAGATGACTCTCAATCTGATCGGACTGTTAAGGCTGGGACGACTGCTTTTGCTGAGCTCGGTGTAGACTTGCACCACTTGTTGAAGGAATTCAAAGACATCTTTGCCTCTGAAGTAAATGAGATGGCAAGCATCAACTCAAATCTAGCCGTCCACAAACATGTTCTGGATCTTAAAAAGAAGTCGGTAAGGCAAAATAAAAGGAACCTGATGAGTGACATTTATGTTACCCTTAGGGGTAGTGTATTGGTCTCTTTTCTCCTGTTTTTCTTAGGTTTTTCTACCTCTTTTCTCCTCTTATGGCTTCTTTTTTTTTATGGATGAAAAGTATGCTTATTTGCGCTTGTTTTGATAAACTTTATGCATAATTTTATCATCCCCATGCTCTCGTGATCTTTGCTATCTTTTGCAGGTTCCATGGCGGTCCTAAGCACGGTAGGAGGCCCCTTGGCCAAGTATGGAGGCATGGACAAAGACAAGAGGAGAAAAAGGGAAGGAGAGGAAGCAAGAAGAGGAAGTTCAAGAGGAGGTGTGGCCGAACCTCTAAGAGGTTCGGTCGAACCAAGGTGTGGTCAAACTTTTGAAAAGTTCGACCGAACCTCCAAGGCAGTTTCAACCAAGTTTTCAGCATGTTTACAGGAGGGGTCGAACCAGGAAAGTTCGACCAAACAAGGATCAGGGAGGTTCGACCGAACCTACCCTGAGTTCGGCCGAACCTAACCTGAGTCCGACCGAACCTACCCAGAGTTCGGTCGGACCTTTTCCCGTTTCAGCTGACTTTTTGCGGAGCTTCCTAAGCAATTTTGTAAGGGGTATAAATAGATTTTTTTGCTCATTAAAAAAAAAAGATTTTTTTTTTCAGTTTAGAATAGATTTTAGGTTAGTTTTAGGTTTTAGAGAGAGAAACTCTCAAAATTTTAGAGAGAGAAAGTGAGGAGCACAATGGTTTTCATGGATTTTGGATAATCAAATGAGGAATTTGAAGATCTCCACCTTATATCAATGAGCATTTCTTACTTTCTCTTCTCTTATTGCTTTATTTAGTTGCTTTCATTATGCTTGAGTAGTTTCCCTTCTACTAGGTGTTGAGTGAGGCTTTGTAATAATTATTTGAGTTTTTTGAGATAAATTTGATGATAATTGTGTGATTAAATTGATTGAATTGATGTTGGCATGTTGTTTGTTTTAGATTGGATTGATCTCCCATGATAGCACACTTAATTGCATATTGGTTTTAGTTTGACAAGGGATTGTGAATTAGAAATGATATATTTGATTGCATTTTGGGTAATTTTCTTCTATGCACCTAGTCAATGAGGGATCTAGGCTAGGAATTTGAGAGATTACTTTTGAGTGTAGTTAATTCTCATTAAAATTCTTTCTTTGCATGATTGATTATCAAATGGATTCTCATTAGCTTATTAATTGTTCTAAGTGGATCTTTTCCCCTAGTAGACTTTATCATACCTTGTTTTTTATATGTGTTTTAGTGTAGTTGTAGTGTCCTTTATCCGTAAATCGACTTCGGCATAACTTAGGCATTAGATTAAGAACAATCTAGCATTACCGTTCCTTGTGGTTCGACTCCGAACTTACCACTAGACTTGTTTAGGGGTTAGTTTTAGGATTTATAAATTTATTTGATTGAGTGTGGAATGTGCGACCGTTCTAACGCCCGTTAAAATGGCGCCGTTGCCGGGGAACGATGTCAATGCTTGATTGTTTTTTTATTGCTTGAGTCTAGGTCTTTGTGTATACTTTTTTTTATTTGTTTATTTATTTTTTGTTTGTTTGATTGTTTTTGTTAAAAAAAATTAAAAAATGGCATGTTTCTCATTTCCTCAATATGATAATGAGCCTTTTTGTGATTATTTCAATAGACTTGAGGGACTTGTAGATCGTAATTGTTATAGTCTTTGGGAGGCTTCTGAGATTTGTTATTTTGGTTTGAATAAGCAAACTAGGGATATTGTTGAAAGCATGTATAATGGTGAATTTAAAGCATTATCAACTGATGATGCTTGGGATTTTTATGTATGGTTTGCTAGGGATGTTTACAATAAGGGTAATCATGTTTCTAATATTGATGTGCAATGTGTCGATTCATCTAATGTTAGCATGCATTCCCATGAATTTTCACATGATCTCATTAGTGAACCTAGAACAAATGATTTCAACTCTATTTCCCCTATTGTTCATGATGATGAGGTGCATTCCAATGTTGATGAGCATGGTGTGTTTCATTATTCTTCATTATTTAGCATGCCTTCTTGTGATGTACCTTTTTCTCCCAATAATGAATCTTATATGCTTGATTGTGCCCCCTCTCCCCGTGATGATGATTATACTCATCCTTCTAAAGTTGATGCTTACAATCTTGGTTGTGCTCCTTCTCCCCTTGTTAACCCTCAATTTTCTTCATCATGTGAGTGTCCGATTGATTATTTAGAATCCCTTATTAGGTGTGTTGAGCTTGATTCTACTTTTGGGCCAAGTAAGGAGTTGTTTTTAAATTCTATGAGAAGTCAATTGGAGATGATGAATAGGAGTGAAGAGCGTATTGAGGAGGTAATAAGGAGAAAGGAAGAGCTAGAAAGCCAATTGTCATCTTTGTTGCATGATCTTGAATATTTCAAATCCCATGTGTGTATTGAAGATGATGATGATGTTTTTGTGCAATCAAAAGATTGTGAGGAAGACAACAATGAGCTTTTGAGTGAAGGAAAGAGAGTTGAGAGTCAATTAAATGATGATTTTATGAATCAAAACCCTCTTTCTTATTTTGACCAAGTGCATGTTTGTGATTCCTCTATTCATGAGTATTTGGACTCATTTGAGATTATGTCCCATTTATTTTGTGAGGTTCAAATGTAAAATAATGACATTTTGAGTGAGTTCATTGAGAATGCTTCATGGGAAAGAGATGAATTTGAGATGAATTTGCATCCATTCATGCATGGTTTTGAGATCTTAGGCTTTCAGATTTCTAAGGGAAATGTTGTTTATCGTCGTGACAGGGAATTGGAAGATGAGGTTGTTTCTCTTGGAGATTGGTTGTTTGAGGGAGATGTAGATCACGAGTGTTCTTCTTTTGAGAATTCAATGATTAATTTTCATTCCCTTATAAGTGATGAGAGGCAAGGTGGTGAAAATGAGATCATTTGTGAGACCATTTCTCCTATCCCCCCACATCATCATATTCCATTTTCAAGAAAATTTGATCATGTCCCCTTATATCCCATGTCACTCCCTTCTTTTCTCAAAGAGCCTATTGGGGACCCTCTTTCTATTTGTGATCTTCAAGCTCCCCACTCATCGATTATTGAGGAAAAGGGTGATTTTGCCACCAAAAAACATTTTAAGGAGAGTTTGCCTTCCTTTTCTTTTTCTTCTTCTTCTTCTTCTTCTTTTGTTGAATTTTCTTTTGATTCTTCTTCTTCTTTTTCTTGGCATCTCTCTCCTCATTTGCGTGCACTATCCTTGTTCCACGTTATCTTCCCGTCATTTTCCTACCTTCTTTCTTATGAAATGTGTAGTAGTGCATTTGATAAGCTCTTACGATCCTTGCAATATTATTTACTAGAGCGGTCAAGCTTGGACCTTAAGCAAGCCTTTCTCGGGAAGTAACCCGTGTTTATTGCTTTCATTTTTTTTTATTTTTAGAATAGTTTTTGGCCTCATGGAAATGTTTGTGTGCTTGGTGCTAGGTACATAACTTAATATACTCTTATGCATTGGTTTGGATCAAGAATCAAGGAAGTTTGACTCCACTTTTGCTAGCACATGGAAAACAAGATTCAATTTTAGAGGTAGTCGGCTTCAAGAAGGTTTTAATTGGGTCATTTGCGGGTACTATACCTACCTAATATCCGGTAATATCCTTCCTTGCTCTTCCTCTAATGATTTGTGACTTGTTGGACATATGTTGGTTGGTTGGATGACTTTCTTTCTTTTCTCCTCCCATGGATTCTTTGGTTTAAAGTTTGAGCATGTTGCCTCATTCAAGCTTGGGGGAGGGTATTCTATCATGTTTGGTGGAATTTTGATTCATATATGCCATGCACATTTGTATATGCATTTCCATTTTCTTTATTTTGAAAATTCCAAAAAGATTTTGTTTCTATCAAGGCAAATTTGCAATGTGTTTTGTTTTGTTCTTACTTTTGACATAATACGCTTGGACTTGTATTCTTGAATGTCTTTATTCCTAAATTATAAAGGTATGCACGGTTTGAGAATGTGTTAGGTTGACTCTAGGATATGATATGCTAAGGTAGTTGTTAAGAACTTTGAGACCATGAAGCCCTAGTTCACTTGCTTGTGGTAAGATGGAGTTGCTCTCTATGGTGGATATGAAATCAAGAGTTAGTTATTGCTATCCCTAGTGAGGTAAATTGTTCAAGCCTTCATCATACTTTGTTGAGCGGCATATTTGGATCCTTGGCTATTGCATTCTCGTATCTAGAACTTGAATTTTAGCTCCCAAGATCGGGACCGTGCCACTTTAGGGGATGACAAAGGAATTTCTCTTTTTATAGGATAGATTTTCTATTTTTGAGTTTAGTTTATATTTTCCCCTCTTGCTAGCCCTTTTGAGCCATATACCTTCTTTTCTCTAGCCACAATACAAGCCTTGAAGCCTTGGTTTCACTTTCTACCTTTAGTTTTGTGAAGCAATTTAGTTTTCGAGCTTGTTTTATTGTTTATGGTGCAAGTTTAGAATTATGAGTTTATTTGCAAAGCAAGTATGTGTTGTATATAAGTTTATGCATAAAAGCAAATGCATTTTGAGAAAAAGTCGTCCAAAGTTAAAGAGGCAAGGACTTTTAAATGAAAAAAAAAGATGTCGAAAAAAAAAGGTAAAAGAAGAATGAAAAGCACAAAATGATTTTGTTATAGTTGTTTTTTTTTTTCCCTATTTTTGTTAGTTTGTTTTAAATAAGCTTGGGGGAAATTTATTTTATGAGCATAGTTGGTACTTTTGGTTTGGATTCGTTTGGATCTTGTGGAAAAAGTTCCACCCGAGCTTCACATGTAGGTTTACCACCAATTTCAAAAGTTTTCCACACCTTTACTCTCCTAGTCTGTGTATTACAACCTTGAAAGTCCTTTTGATCCTAGAGGGTTAAGTCATTTAGTGGTGGCAGGAAATAGGAATCAAGCCTATAGAGCGAGTTTGCATAGCCAAGATGTTGGGTAACCTTCTCATGTTTTGAATTTCTAACTTATTTTCCGGTTCCTTCGTGGAATCATGAGAAGCTAACTTGAAAGTGGATTTAAAACTTGTAGAGAGGTTGTGGTTTGATTAGTTGGAACAAAAGGTGGAATATGTTTCCGTTAGTTCTATATGCTTAGCATATGCTATGTTTCAATCAACCTTGGACATCTTAGAACGTGCATACCTTTATTTTATTTTTTTAGAAAGATTGACATTCTTTAGTGCTTGTTCCATTGTAAAAATCCACTTAAGAACGCTTGTAACCTCTCTTTTACTTCAATTTATTTTATCTATTTGTTTATTGCTTTGCCTTGATTTTTGTCAAGAGTTATGGGTTAAACTCTTAGGATACCCTTACGACAGCATACTCGTCCTCTAGAGCGATCTATGGGGTTTAAAGTGCTTGATGCATGCGCTAAATGCATTCGTGATAACTACGAAAGTGAGTTAGTGTATATTCTTTCTCTTCTAGTTTTATTTTATTTTAATTTATTTTTTTTTTTAAAAAATACATCGTTTTCCGTTGTGTTTGTTTTGTTTTGCTCGAGGATGAGCAAATGTTAAGCTTGGGGGTGTTTGATGAGTGACATTTATGTTACCCTTAGGGGTAGTGTATTGGTCTCTTTTCTCCTGTTTTTCTTAGGTTTTTCTACCTCTTTTCTCCTCTTATGGCTTCCTTTTTTTTATAGATGAAAAGTATGCTTATTTGCGCTTGTTTTGATAATCTTTATGCATAATTTTATCATCCCCATGCTCTCGTGATCTTTGCTATCTTTTGCAGGTTCCATGGCGGTCCTAAGCACGGTAGGAGGCCCCTTGGCCAAGTATGGAGGCATGGACAAAGACAAGAGGAGCAAAAGGGAAGGAGAGGAAGCAAGAAGAGGAAGTTCAAGAGGAGGTGTGGCCGAACCTCTAAGAGGTTCGGTCGAACCAAGGTGTGGTCAAACTTTTGAAAAGTTCGACCGAACCTCCAAGGCAGTTTCAACCAAGTTTTCAGCATGTTTACAGGAGGGGTCGAACCAGGAAAGTTCGACCAAACAAGGATCAGGGAGGTTCGACCGAACCTACCCTGAGTTCGGCCGAACCTACCCTGAGTCCGACCGAACCTACCCAGAGTTCGGTCGGACCTTTTCCCGTTTCAGCTGACTTTTTGCGGAGCTTCCTAAGCAATTTTGTAAGGGGTATAAATAGATTTTTTTTATCATTAAAAAAAAGATTTTTTTTTTCAGTTTAGAATAGATTTTAGGTTAGTTTTAGGTTTTAGAGAGAGAAACTCTCAAAATTTTAGAGAGAGAAAGTGAGGAGCACAATGGTTTTCATGGATTTTGGATAATAAAATGAGGAATTTGAAGATCTCCACCTTATATCAATGAGCATTTCTTACTTTCTCTTCTCTTATTGCTTTATTTAGTTGCTTTCATTATGCTTGAGTAGTTTCCCTTCTACTAGGTGTTGAGTGAGGCTTTGTAATGATTATTTGAGTTATTTGAGATAAATTTGATGATAATTGTGTGATTAAATTGATTGAATTGATGTTGGCATGTTGTTTGTTTTAGATTGGATTGATCTCCCATGATAGCACACTTAATTGCATATTGGTTTTAGTTTGACAAGGGATTGTGAATTAGAATTGATATATTTGATTGCATTTTGGGTAATTTTCTTCTATGCACCTAGTCAATGAGGGATCTAGGCTAGGAATTTGAGAGATTACTTTTGAGTGTAGTTAATTCTCATTATAATTCTTTCTTTGCATGATTGATTATCAAATGGATTCTCATTAGCTTATTAATTGTTCTAAGTGGATCTTTTCCCCTAGTAGACTTTATCATACCTTGTTTTTTATATGTGTTTTAGTGTAGTTGTAGTGTCCTTTATCCGTAAATCGACTTCGGCATAGCTTAGGCATTAGATTAAGAACAATCTAGCATTACCGTTCCTTGTGGTTCGACTCCGAACTTACCACTAGACTTGTTTAGGGGTTAGTTTTAGGATTTATAAATTTATTTGATTGAGTGTGGAATGTGCGACCGTTCTAACGCCCATCAGAACCATGGTGAAGAAAGAAGCTAGGCGGCAGCCGATGAGGTGAAATTTTTTTTAAATGCTGGGTCCATTCGGCAATGCTACTTCCCTAATTGGGTTGCCAATGTTGTCTTAGTAAAGAAGCTAAATGGAACCTGGCACATGTGTGTAGACTGCACAGACTTGAACAAGGCATGTCCAAAGGGTAGCTATCCTCTCCCAAAGATCGACAGTCTTGTCGACTCTACAGCCGGCCATGCCTTGATTAGCTTCATGGACGCCTATTCAGGCTTTCACCAGATACCCTTGTGGAAGAAAGATCAAGGTTCGTCACTGATCAGGGGTTATTCTACTATACTGTGATGCCGTTTCGTTTGAAAAACGCGCCTGCTACCTTCTAGAGAATGATTATTACAGTCTTCGTTAATCAAATAAGAAGGAATGTGGAGGCATATATTGATGATATGATTGTTAAATCCAAACTCCATACGGACCATCTTACAAATCTCCGAGAAACATTTGCCACACTCAGCCGGCACTAGGTCATGCTAAATCCCAAGAAATGTGTTTTTGGTGTTGAGTCTGGGAAGTTCCACGGATTTTTGATTGATCAAAGGGGGATAGAGGCCAATCCAGAGAAAATGCAGGCGGTTTGATTAACGAAGTTCAAAAATTAACAGGTTTTTTGGCGGCATTGGGGAGATTCTTTTTGGTTACGTAGAGTCCGACTCTACGCAGAAGAGAAACACACCCAAGACCCGCACACTAATTAAAGCGACTAAGCTTGCAATCACTAATTAAACAACAATTAAGAGAGAGAAATAAAAGACATTCTTAACCTTGTCGCATGCTTTGCTCGAATCCCGAGCTCTTACTTGAACCCCGCAAATGCAAGGTCTCCGACGGCTCGTACCCACTAAACCTGACCCGAACGATCTAAGTCCCGATGGTTAGTCGGGACCCGACCAATAAAAACTAGAGTTTTACGAACTTAAGGTTTTCTTACTTTTCCAAAGGAGATGCCTTTTTAGTTCCACTCAAGTATTCTTCCCAAATCCCAAAACCTTGGTATTAATAGGGAAATGAACCTTGAATTCCCACTCTCGATCAACGTGGGAGATTTGCAATTTTCCCATTTTATTTTAATTAAAACAAAAATAAAACTGCAATGCAATCAATAAGTTACAAGTAGCACAAGGAGGAAGAGAGATTAAGTGAGGACCATTTCCAGGGGGGAGACCATAGCCTTGGTGCCCAAGGCAATGCCCACAACCCTTGGTCCTCACTTAGTCAAAACCGACTTTCCCCATGTGGCTGGCTGGTAGCCTGCCTTGGCTACCACGGCTGCCAGCTGGCGCCTAGCACCAAGACTTGGCAGCCAGCCAGCACAGCTAGCACCCCACACGCACATAGCGCGGCCAACTAGCAAGCACCCGCCGCTACTGCTTGGTGCTGTGCTAACGAGGCAGACGCACACGCACACGCTGCTTCTGCTTGGTGTTGTGTTAGCGAGGCAGACGCACACGCACACGCTGCTTCTGCTTGGTGCTGTGTTAGCGAGGCACACGCACACGCACACACTTCTGCTGCTTGGTGTTGTGCTAGCGAGGCTGCCAGCGCCTAGCACCACGCATAGCATGGCACGCCAGGCATGCTGCTATGCGATGGTGTGTGGCTGCAATGGTGCGACAAGAAGTGCTAGGCCTTGCCTAGCGCCAGCGCCTAGCATGCTAGCAAGGCCTAGCCTTGCGATGCTTGGGCGCATGGCCTGCTAGCACACACATAAAGCTGTGATGCTTGCGATGGCTAGCTAGCATGTATAAGCGTAGCACGCCTAGCATGATATGCTTGAGATGGGTCTTGCCTAGCCTAGCACTCATATGGCTAGGCCAATGCGAGGCTACGTCTAGGATCGTACTTGTAACTTGATTGATTTCATGTCTCATCGGTTGTTCGATTGGGTTCGACCTGAAGGGTTCAGTTAAGATTAAGCTGTAATATTAATTGTACATTAATATTACTGATCGGAAGCGGCCTCCACCTAGGCATTCCGATCACTTGACCTTACTGAAGAATTAGCTATCCAATAATTCTGAACCCTCTATCGGAATAATACACTTATTGGAAGGACACCATTCCTTTCAATCTCCCACTTGTCCTTCCGGACAAGTGTGCAAATTGTCTATAGCCCCTTTCCTATGTCGCTTAATGTCTCTTCTTAAACTATAAGGTAACATTTTTCGTCATCCTTATTACGTCTAGAAGTGTTTCTTGATTCCCGAGTTCGACTGTCAATAAATAGATGATTTCTAAAATCCATCTAAGCACGGCCATGCATTTTCACAGTCTCGCTCATCGAGAGGCCTTGTAAACAACAAAGACATGTTCCCCATTGTTGATAAGGAGACATTCCCAGTCTTGTACTGTAAGCTTCCCTTACTAAGAGGACCTAGTTGCCTGAGTGCTGCCGTTATAATCCCCATTTACGGCAGACATTTGACAACATCAAAACTACTAGTACTCAAACAAGATAACTTACAACACTCATGGTCGAGGAAAAAGGTTCCGATAGCAATAATGAGAAATATACTTATGATGATTTGATGTCTCTTAAAGTATTCTCATAGGTCTATCCGGTATTGTTCCAAACAAGTACCTGTGTAAATGATTTATGACCATCATGTCCTTGTAGCACAAGAAACGGTGCTATAAATCATACTACACTCTAATATCAAGTGGTCATTAATCGTCCATCATTTAAATGACCTCGATTAGGAACACTTTTCGATTAAAATATTTAATGTTCACTTAACAGGTGTTTCTTTATCCAAGACATGGTCTTGATACCCTGTTTTGAATATTCTCAAAAATTGAATGGACTCATTATTTAATTTTAAACCACAATTAAATAGATATGGAGTAATCATAAATTTCCAGAAAATTTAGTTGCTCCAAAATTGAATGGTTTAACATAGAGTTTTACATTAAGACACCAAGTTTAATTAAAACATCTATATAGGGAAATCAAAGCCAATCTCCAATATGCTTGATTCCCATTGCCTCAACGTGCTTGTTGTGTTTCACTTGAGACAAAGGTTTAGTCAAAGGATCGGCTACATTGTCATCCGTTCTAATCTTACAAATTCTAATTTCACCTTCGGATTTCCATTCCCTTATCATGTGAAATCGTTGCTTGACATGTTTGACCTTCTGGTGTTCCCTTGGCTCCCTAGCCTGAGCAATAGCTCCATTGTTATCACAATAGAGATCTATTAGACCCTTGATTGAGGGTGCAACACCAAGTTCACCAATGAACTTACGAATCCAAACTTCCTCCTTAGTTGCTTCCAAAGCTACCAAGTATTCGACTTCAGTTGTAGAATCTGTAGTGGTGCTCTGCTTAGCACTCTTCTAACTAAACGCTCCTCCATTAAGACAGAATATGTACCCCGACTGCGACTTAGAGTCGTCTCTGTCAGTCTGGAAGCTCGCATCAGTATAACCTTTAACAACCAACTCATTACAGCCACCATAGACAAGGAACTTATCCTTGTTCCTTTTTAGGTACTTTAGGATATTCTTGGCCGCAGTCTAATGCGCCTCTCCTCTCCTAGGTCTGATTGGTATCAGCTCGTAGCACTCAAGGCATACGATACATCCGACCTAGTACATATCATGGCATACATGATAGATCCAATAAGCGAAGCATATGGAATATGACTCATTCTCTCTCGCTCATCAGTTGTCTAAGGACATTATTTCTTGCTGAGAGTTATGCCATGGGACATGGGTAGGTGCCCTCTCTTGGCCCTTCCATGTTGAATCGTGCCAGTACCTTGTGTATGTAAGTACTTTGGCTCAATCTAATTATCCTCTTAGATCTACTCCTATAGATCGTGATGCCCAATATGTACTATGCCTCTCCTAAGTCCTTCATTGAAAAGCACTTTCCCAGCCAGCCCTTTACGGACTCTAACAGTTTAGTGCTGTTTCTAATGAGTAATATGTCATTGACATATAAGACTAGGAATGCGATGTCACTCCCACTGACCTTCTTGTAGACACAAGACTCATCTGGATTCTTGATAAAACCAAACTTACTAATGGCCTTATCGAATCGCAGATTCCAACTTCTGCTTGCCTGCTTTAGTCCATAAATATACTTCTTAAGCTTGCATACCTTCCCAGCATTGCTTGGATCAACAAAACCTTCCGGTTGTGTCATATACACAGTTTCTTCCAAAATCCCATTAAAGAAGGTGGTTTTGACATCCATATGCCATATTTCGTAATCGTAATATGCAGCAATTGCTAGGATTATCCGGACGGAATTAAGCATTGCAACTGGTGAAAAGGTTTCATCATAATCAACTCCGTGAATTTTCCTGTACCCTTTTGCCACCAGTCTAGCTTTGTATAGATACATTTCCATCTTTGTCTATTTTCAATTTGAAAATCCATTTGTAACCAATAGGTGTATAACCTTCGGGCAAATTAACCAATTCCCGGACTTGATTTTCAGACATGGAGTCCATCTCGGATTTCATGGCCTCTTGCCATTTTGCAGAGTCGGGGATCGTCATAGCTTGTTTGTATGTCGCTGGCTCATCTTCATCCATAACTAGGATGTCTTGATCTTTAGTTAAGACTATACAAAGGTATCTGTCTGGTTGAGATCTTGGCCGATGCGACCTACGCAGGGTATTAAGTTGAGCATTTGCATTGTCGGTTCGACTTTGCACATTGTCGGTTTGACTCTGACCAATGTCAACAACTGCTGCTAAAGCACTTTGATTGTCAGTTTTGTCATGTTGACTTTTTTTATCTTCCTCTCAAACTTCGTCGAGTTTGATTTTACTCCCACTTGTCATTTGGGAAAGGTGTTCCTTCTCCAAAAAGACACCATCACGAGCAACAAATACTTTGTTCTCGGATTTGTTGGAGAAGTAATAACCCTTGGTTTCTTTTGGGTAGCCCACAAAGAAACACTAGTCTTATTTTGGGTGAAGTTTGTCAGAAATTAATCTCTTGACATATGCTTCGCAACCCCAAATCTTATGAAAAGACAACCTGGGAGGTTTCTTGGTCCATAATTTATATGGAGTCTTTTCGACAGCTTTTGACGGAGCACGGTTCAGTGTTAGTGCCGCAGTTAGAAGTGCGTGTCCCCAGAAAGAGATAGGAAGTTCACTAAGACCCATCATTGATCGAACCATGTCTAACAAGGTTCGATTTCTCCGTTCCATTGTGGAGTTCCAGGTGGTGTCAACTTTGAAAGAATACCATTTTCTTTCAAGTGATCATCGAATTCATGGCTCAAATACTCGCCACCTCGATCCGATCGAAGCGCTTTTATTTTCTTGTCAAGTTGATTTTCAACTTCACTCTGAAATTCTTTGAATTTATCAAAAGATTCAGATTTATTTGACATAAGGTAGACATAACCATATCTACTATAGTCGTCCGTGAAGGTAATGAAATATCGATAACCTTGCCTTGCGGGTGTACTCATTGGACCACAGACGTCCGTATGTATTAGACCCTATAAGTCACTTGCCCTTTCTCCCAACTTGGAGAATGGCTGCTTTATCATCTTGCCTGATAGACATCCTTCGCAATTCTCAAAAGAATCCAAGTCGAATGAGTCAAGAACACCTTCTTGAAGAAGTTTCTTGATGCATTTGACGTTAATGTGGCCAAGACGACAATGCCACAAGTAGGTTTGATTCGACTCGATGGTCTTAGCTCTTTTGGCGGTATCATTAATGTTATAAACTTGTTTGTCTAGAGAAAGCACATAAAGACCATTTTCTGAATATGCCTTACCATATAAAACATTGTCGAAATAAAATGAACAACTATTGTTCTTAATTCAAAATTCAAAACCTTTGGCGTCCAACGCCAAAATTGAAATAATGTTTTGGTAACTCTAGGAACATGATAGCAATTGTCAAGTTCTAAAACAAGCCTAGAGGGAAAAGACAAACTGAGAGTTCCAACGGATACGGCAGACATCCTTGCTGCATTGCTGGCCCGAAGCTCGACCTCTCCCTTCTCTAGCCTCCTATTTGTTAGCCACATCCGGTATCTAATACCCATGATGTGTTGCTAGCGGTGCCGTTCTTCTTGTGCCTATAACAAAAATACCCGATGAAGAAGCAACGATGTCGTTCTTCTTGTGCCTTGAACTTGAGGCAATCCCTCTTCCAATGTCCCTTCTTCTTGCAATAGAAACATTCGGAATCGGATTTAGAAGAGGCTACCTTCTTGTCCTTGCCACTCTTAGCATCACTTGACTTAAGCGGAAAATTCTTCTTCTTTTTCCCTTTAATGCTTCTCTTCTTAACCGAGAGCTTAAATGGCTTGCCCTTTCTCGCCATGAGCTTGTCATGCTTTCCCTCATCTTTGAGTCGGCCTGCTTCAACATACCATGAAGCTCGGTGAAAGTTTTCTCCATGTTGTGCATATTATAGTTCATCTTAAACTGATCATAGCCTTAATGCAGCGAGTGGAGAATGATGTCAATTGCCATCTTGGTTAAATACCTAGCATCGAGCCTTTCCATGCTCTCAAACAATCTAATCATTTTAAGAACATGCGGGCTTACTGCTGTGGTTTTTTGAGCTTGCTCTCAAGGATCTGCTGTGGGTTTCGAACCTTTCAGTTCAGGCCTGCTCTTGAAACATATTCTGAAGCTCAGAAATGATCTCAAAAGCCGTCTCCTTTTCAAAGAAAGTCTTTTGAAGGTCCTGAGACATAGTGGCCAACATGATGCATTTGACATCCCGATTGACACTTTACCATCGGTTAAGGGCAGCCTGGGTGACCTCCTAATTTGGAGTGTTGGGCATTTCCTCATCAAGGATGTATTCCTTTTGCTCTTGCATGAGAACAATATGCAAATTCCTTTTCCAATCAAGAAAATTTGGCCCACTAAACTTCTCCTTGTCGAGAATTGAGCGTAATGAAAACTGGTTGTTTGAGTTACTTGCAGACATGTTTCTACAATTGAAAGAATTTGAAATGAAAAACCATTCATAAACCAATAAGTTTGAAATTTAAAGCGTTCATGCAAATTTTCAATCTTATTGAGCATTTTATCCATGCATTAACATTAGTCCCTTTTAGGCGAGAATAAAATGATTCCAAGATCCCAAAAATCAAAAAGTGGTTAACCATGCTTTGGCTTGTCTTAACACTTAATATTTCTAGGGTAAGCAATCCAATTGCTAATAGGTCTGAGCTACTCTCGGTTTGATAAAATGTCGCATCTAATGCTTCCTTGACATTTTATCTCTATTGCCACGACATCTAAGACTCCTTACCGATATCGTTGAGCTTTACCAAGACAACTTGTATACCTAGTATACCTTACGTTCCTAGGGAAGTAGTGATGCCTCGCTTTGGCGTAGCCCATCACATATGCGCATTAGTTCGGTAAGTGTTGTTCTTGGAATGGCATATTTTAGCTCAATATTTTAGGGACCTAGGGTTTCTATGTTGGTTGATTTAAGTGAACTCAATTAATCATCGCAACATTTGAAATCCTAAACATGCACCTAACATATCATTCAAATATATAAGAACAATTAAATATAGAAAACATGAAATAAGATGCATTTGGAAACTAGCATGACCCCTTGAAATCTTCAAATCTTCAAGGGTCTTCATCTTGGCTCATCTTCATCGAAACGCCGTCTTGAGACATCTTTGCCAAAATATAATTACTAGCTACTACGACTAGGATTAATCTAAATATTAAGGTACAAAAATACTCCCCGGTACGCAGTCCGTATTTAGATTTACAAAAATACATAACGGATCGCAGTCCGTATTTACTATCCTAATCGGGCCCCACTAGTTGCCATTTTCACGAAACTTGTGAAACAATGTATCTTCCATTCATCCGTTCACTATATGTGAATGGCCCATGCATTTTACAACGAAAAACATGTAACAATACATAACGCGCGCGAACTAGTAACTAACTTAGGTGGTTAATCTAATTAACGTGCCTAATTAAAACTAGTCAAAGTTGTGTAACATTTTATGTGATTAAGACTCAATTATATCATGCAATTAACGAAGCTCCCACTAAATTCCTCATCCAACTTAATTAATCTAATTAATTAAGCCGGTTAACCCAAATTTTGTCAAAATTAAAATTTTGCAAGAGCCGGAAAAATCGAGGTCTAACCTCGTTAAAATAATTAAATAAATTAATATGAAAAATTTGCAAAGCGATAGCCCAAGTTTAAGCAAAAATGGCCGACCCCTAAAACTTGTGGGCTGCGCACCATGGCTGCTAAGCAGCCCTTGTTGTTGCGTCTGCTATGCTGGGTGCTAGCATGCTTGCCTAGCGTAGCATGCTACGCTAGCCAGCACCAGCAGCACACAACGCATGCTACGCATGCTTGCTGTCGCGTATGGCAGGCTAGCTGGGGCTTGCTGCCATGTTGCCCAGCAGCTTGCCCAAGCATCTCTAGCAGCCTAGGCCACGCACTTAGCAACAAGCAGCACGCAACGAGCCTCTCCACACAGCGTAGCAGCATTACGAGGCTAGGCACCTTGTGCATACCTAAGGCAGCCACATGTGGGCTGCGTGGGCAACCCGGCTAACCTTAGTGGAGCTTAGGTGTTCTTGCCTTGAATTGCATGCCATCTCTTGGGATTTTAATCCCGTTGTACGTGTGACATACAATTAATTCTAGGCTTACCTAACAGACGGGTCTACCTATTGCGTGCCATCTCTCAGGCATACTTAACAGACGGGCACTCTGTTGGACACTTACCTAGAGATGATTGTAATAAAAAAGCGTGCGTCTAACTTTGGGATTCATAAAGGGGAACTTTTCAAAAAAGGTTATCTACAACCTCTTTTGAAGTGTGTTACCCCAGAAAAGGGTCGAGAGGTCCTCGAAGACTTGCATTCGGGGTTCTGCGCCTCCCACATAGGCGGTAGGACCTTAGCAAAGAGAGCCAGGCAGCAAGGCTACTTTTGGCCTACCCTAGAAGCAGACGCCATGGAGACGGTGAAAAAATGTGACAAGTGCCAAAAGTTTGGAAAGCTCATCCCTCGTATGGCCACTAAACTGACGGCTATCCATAGCCCAGTACCATTCGCCAAATGGGGCATGGACATTCTGGGTCCCTATACACCTGCTACAGGCGAACGAAGATATATTTTGGTAGCAGTCGACTACTTTACCAAATGGGTAGAAGCGGAGGCAGTCAAAGGCATTAAAACCAAAGATGTCATCTCCTTCATCTAGAGAAATGTCATCACTCGGTATGGGGTGCCCATGTCTATGGTTTTTGACAATGGACCTCAATTAGAGACTCTAGCTCACAAGAACTGGTTGGGAGACCAAGGGATCTTTCATTGTTTTGCATCAGTCGGTCGCCCCCTAGCAAACGGCCAGGTTGAATCATTCAACAAGTTAATCTCGGATGGCATTAAAAAGAAAATTGAAAGAGTCGGCGGCCTATGGGCTGACGAGCTACCGCATGTTCTGTGGGCCATCAGGAAGACTAAAAAAAGGGCGACTGATGAAACTCCATTTCTCATGGTTTATGGGGCAGAGGTTGTTCTACCTATTGAGCAGTATGAGCCGACTCTTCGAGTCATGCTTTATGAAGAAAAGGCCAACTGGGAAGCCATGCGGCTAGCATTAGATTCACTTCCAGAACGCAGGGGCAATGCAGCCTTGCGCCATGAGATCTATCGTTTGAGAATGATGAGAGCTTACAATAAAAGAGTGCACAAGCGACCCCTAAAAGTAAGGGACTTTGTGTTACGAAAGTTGGATGCAATCGGTAGGGCCAACGAGCAGGGAAAGCTGACTTCTAACAGGGATGGCCCCTACCGAATCTATGAAGAAGTTAGAGGCTGCACCTACCGCTTGAAAACACTAGACGGCAGGCAGCTAGCCAGAACTTGGAATGTAGACAACTTATAAAAGTACTACTTCTGAGATTTGTAAATTATTTGTAAACATATTAATAAAGTTTGCAATTTATTTCAATTATTATGCAAGTCTCCTCAGTGGGGCAAGCCGCCTATGCAGAACACAGTCGGCCTTATTTCTTGTAAATACTTGAGTAAAAATGTTAAGTCTAAATACTTAACAATTTGTTCTTTTCTGAACAATCTAATGAGGCCACAGGCCGGATGATCGTCCTAAGGCCCATTGTAACACCCTCGATTTACTAACTAATAATAAACAAGAATTAAAGAAAAATAAACAACCTTTAAATAAAATTGCAGAAGCATACACCTAAATCAGAGGTATCACCGCCACACTCAACAACCTGTCAAGTGCTAACGCTTACAAAATCCCAATAATTACAACTCAATAATCAAAGTGAGCTATTTATACAACTTTACAAACTTGTTATAAAATAATAATTGAAACACTTGAGCTCCTTTAGCTACGATAAATAGATCAACCTGTTTAGACAAACTTGACTGCTCACCATTAAGGACAAATTCCGAAATAGATTGTCGCAAGGCCACCATAAGAAAAAGACATGGCCGTAAACACAAGTAGCACAACAAAACAATTCACACGTCAGCAAAAGCTGAGTAATCATCACATATCAGAATACAAATAATAATAAAATAATAAACATTGCTAGCTCAATTAAATAATGTAGTTCAATACTACATTACACGTTGTACTCTAAAATAACCTTTGTCAAATCCAACCTCGAATAATTATACGATCTTTTACTCAATTAACTCATTTATCCCATAAGTGTGCCACGCTCTTTGTCTTATACCTAGCCTTGGACATGAGTAATTCGAATAAATAAACCAACAAGTATAAAAACTTGAATACTCTCAATAACCAGAAAACACCTTAACCATGACCAATATGGGTCAAATTCCACTGTAGGGGACCATAGAAAAATATAAGTAAAGATTGTACCTCATTCTTATCTCATGATTATTATCTCCTTACCAACATGCCAAGGACTAAGGTAATTAACATCGAGCCTCAAACCAAGAACAAAACAATAATACTCAACCTTTTGATCTCCTACTTTGATCAAATAACCATTCACTGATTAATAAACAATAATATCTCAATAATGGCACATGTTCCCAAATAATATAACCATTCGAACTTGATTCAATCATAGTATATCTCAACTCTTATAGGACAATAATTCTAATACCCAAATTTAATTAATTCTCAACCCAAGAATAATACTCTGCATTAATAGCCCTAAAACCTCAATAACAATACTCCCTATAGCAACAACATTAGAAACCCTAATATGATACAATGATACGATCAATCATATACAACAATAATAACAAGACAATTAGATATGGTCAAATCATAAAATTATAAACATTAATCATATATATAAACTCAAGCATATAAATAGCAAATCATATAATAATAATAATAATATAAAATAATTATACAAACAACTCCAAAATAGATCCGTAATTACATATAATGATAAAAATAATACAAACGTCTCCAAATTGATATGATATAGTGTGATTACAAGACAATAAATTATAAACATACAACTCCAAGATTAATAAATTCATGTGATTACCTTATGATTGATACTCAGACATTGAAACACGGTCAAAGATTCATGAAACAACGAACTATGCTATAGCTTCAAGTATAATAAACGATGGTTGCGATTGACGATTGAGAAAACCAAAAATATGATCATACATGTAGGCTTATTACGCATGACAGCACTATGAGAAAAATAAAGCTAAACAAAGTTTTGTTAAATGATTTATAGGTTAAATCCAAACTTACAGCTAAACACTTCTTAGTGAAGATTATTAGGGTCGGGGGGTATTTATACCCTCTCATAAAAGAGATTAAAAATCCTTAATAAAATATAAATTTTATCAAAATAATATATATGTATACATAAAAATTTTAATTTTATATTTTATCAAATCGTAAAATATACGGGTATTACAATCTACCCTCCTTAAAACAAGTTTCGTCCCCAAAACTTATAATAGAAAAATTACGGGTATTACACCCATGGCCGGATAATCTTTTTAAAATTAAATTAATTTGTCTGCCCCAAGAAAAGAGCAAGCATCTGGCGACATCCATTCGGGTGAATTCGTCGCAGAGAGCATCTCCCATTTGGGTGGCACATTATAAAAAAAACAAACGGCTCTATCGAGTGTTTCTTAACCAAACCTCGCAGTCGTTTGGCCTGAGACAAAGATAAATGTACCGCTATACTATAAACACGCGGTAGATAGTTAAAATCTAAGTCAGAAACCACTTATTATTGCTTGGGACAATACAGTCGGCATAATTTGAGTAAATAGCCAAGCAAAACTTGGCGAATAATGAGGTACCATGCGGCCAAAGCCGCCTATTTCTTCTACTCACTCAAATCAAAGTGACAGATTGATTAACCCCAAGGGTTAACTCATGGTCACTCTAGCAAACTTGAGATGGAACCTAAACGGGGCGAACCAAGCCGCCTGTTTTTTGGTAAACAGACGGTACTTGGCCACTATTCCTCTAAGTTGTAAGCACAACAGAAGGCCACAACCAACTATTCTTTCTGCTTACTCAAGTGCAAGTGACGGAGATTGATCAACCCAAAAAAAAAGTCATAGTCACTCAACAATCTACATTCAGAATCTAAAAGGTACGAATGAAACCGCCTATTTTTTGGCAAACAGACGGCCTTCGGCCACTGTTCCTATCATAGTTAGCACTCCGTGGAAGCTACCTTGATTAAAAACATACAGATTGGCCCTGTTCTGTACAAGCACCAAGCAGACTAACTATTTACAATCAATAAAATAAACTAAGTACGAAACTTAGTGACAAAACCAAGGTTCTTCAAGAACTATATTGAGGCCGAGAGCCGATTTATGCTAGGTGTTCGCCTGGGCAATGGCCGACTAACCGCCTGGTTTAGGGCATTCACCATAGTGATTGATTGACCTATAATTAGTAATACTTAAAAGTATCAAAATTTCCAGGTCAATCAACTCACCTTTGAAAACTAGGCGCCAGTCACCCAGGGGCAAGAACAGTCAGTATATAAAGCATTCATGAAAATAAGAAGCAAGCTACATACACTTAGCAAAATTCATAAAGGAAAATTCTAAATGACAAAAACTGAAGAAAACAGCCTAAACGACCGGATGATTAATATAAAAGTAGGCCAGGAGACCGACAGAAATGTTGAAAATTAAAGTTTAAATTTTCAAGTAAACCCCAACCCCTTGGTCGGGTAATGATACAGAACAAGCGGCACGCATGCCGAAGAAAGTTGACATTTAAAGAGAAATGGGAGTTCAAGCAGCTGAAGGAGGACCTTCAATGTCGACAGCCGCTTGATTTGGATCATCAACCGGCGCCTGTTCCTTATTGGCATTCGCCTCCTCTTGTGGCGGCTCCTCATCGGCGTCCGCCTCCTGCTTGTAATCTTCTTCCCGGTCCGACTCCCCGAAAATGTAGTCAGACGCCTCATCCTCCGCCTCCTCCTCGTCATTTTCCTGCCCCATGATCTTCTTGTTGTATTGATCAGTACAGAAGGCGAATTAGCTACCCATTTTTCATAGCCGGTATCAGGGTAGAGGGCCGCCCAGGTCATCTTCATGATGGCGTTGGTGTCGTCCATCATGTCCTGAACAATGGCCATCTTCTCCTCTCAAGCTTTCTCATTAAGTTTCTGGGTGAGGTCAGCCTCTTGATTCTGCAGGCGGCCCTTGAGCTTATTCACCCGAGCGCGGAGTCCCCGGCCTCCTTGTCCGCCTCCTTTAGAGGCGCAATCTCAGCCTTGAGGTCTTTTACAGACTTCTCGAGCTCTTAGATTTTCTTCCTGGCCGCCTCTAAGTCCTTCTTGACCTGCAAAGTGGCGGACGCCTGGTAATACAGTATGTCAGTAGTCAAAATTTCGTTTTGAGCTATCTGGAACATGGCTTTATCAGAATCAGAGGCGGCCATGGCCTTCGCACGCAGCTTTTACCTCTTTGTTTCTCTCTGTGATGGGTTTACGGAGACCATACACTCGCAGCATAGACTGTAGCCGGCCAAAAACAGCCGTCAGTTATAGGTAACCAGGAAAAATTTAAATAAAAAGAAAACTTTTTACTAAGTATACCTCGGCAAGGAGAGCCAAGATGGCTTCAAGGTTAAGGGTGGCGACTCCTTTAACAGACTCCCTGTCCTCAGCAGGGATGGTCTTCAACATGGACTTGGCCATCTGACCATGTCCGGCTCTTGAGAGGCATCTGCAAAGTAGACTGATTAATATGCGGCATAAAAACAGAAAACCAGCCGCCTGAAATCAGAGGAGTCGGTTGCTTAATGAAACTTCGAAGATTTGAGCAAGTTATACCTCTCGTGCCTCTTTTTCTCTTGGAGGTCGGCTGCTCCCAGGGGTGGCCGGAGTCCTTGGGTCCTTCCTTGCCTCTCGGTCGTCTGTCTCTTGGCGTTGCCAAGAGTCGACACATCCCCAGTCGTCTGCTTCCTGACCTTGGGGTCAGGCTTGGTAGAGGAGGAAGGTCTGACAACGTCACTCTACAACAAGTAATTGAGTCAAAAACAGGCGACAGATAAAAAAGAGAGGAAATTGTGCTAAGGTAAAGTAGCTCACCCTAGGCGCCTGTTTAGCAGGCACCCTTCCGTGGACCGCTTGCCCAGAATGGTTGCGCGAAGTTGGGCGACTGCTTTCTTGGAGGCTAAGATTTTGTCCATAACTTTATCTGCAAAAGATGAATCAAATGGTTAGACACTGAATCAGCCAAGTCTATCAAGACACTCTAAACAGGCGGTCCACTACCTCTAGGCATCTCCTCGCTAAGGCTGCAGGCGGCCAAGTATTTCCCATCGTATAACCAGCTATACTTTGGGATGTAATTTTGAGGGATGACCTCCCTCACCCTAGTCTCGGGGTTCGCCTATATGTAAACTTTGAAGAGCCCTCTGTCCAGGATCTCTTATTTTGCTTGTTAAGGAACAGGCGGCAGATCAGATCTGCCAATTAGGTAAGGTATACTTTGGGATGTAATTTTGAGGGATGAACTCCCTCACCCTAGTCTCGGGGTTCGCCTATATGTAAACTTTGAAGAGCCCGCTGTCCAGGATCTCTTATTTTGCTTGTTAAGGAACAGGCGGCAGATCAGATCTGCCAATTAGGTAAGGTGGATCCCTGTTCCACCTGTTGAACTTCTTTTTCTTGACCTTATCAGGGTGGGAGACTATGTAGAAGGTTTTCCTCCAATCCTTCCACTTGTTCTCCTTTCCCATGGTCATCTTGTAGCCTTTATGGCTAGACAGCTGGTACCAGCCGGTATCGCTTGTTTTTGGGCTCCAACTGAGGTAGTTCATGTGAGCAAAAGCTTCAAAGCTTGGCTCTACCCCATACATCTCGCAGCCGGCAACATAGCCTAAGATGTTGAACCATGAGTGTGGGGCCAGTTGCTAGAGATCCAGCTGGTACCCATCCAAAATCCTTTCTATAGCCGGATGTAGAGGAAATCTTAAACCAGCTTTAATGGCCACCTTATAGCAGCCAAAACACTTGTCCCTGTAGCTGGACTTCTCTGGCCAGACTATCGTATCCTCGGCATCCGGCACTGTTAGAATGTAACCATGACCCATTACATGGTCAGCCCTAAACTCTCAATCTTTTCAAATATGGCCTTGCGCCTGCCTTTGGGAACATGGAAAAAGTAGGGGGTATACATTTCCCTTTGGGTTGCAACCGTGCCCATTTCTCCCCTTTCTAAGCCTCATGGCTTTCTCTTGCTGTATGTAGCCGAGAGTGCTTCTCCTCTAAGTCATCAGAGTACTGGCTGGAGGTGATGGGCTCAGAGTCGTCGTTCGAGCTCTCGGGCAAAGTAGTCGCCTGCTCGGATAGATCAATGATAGGAGGGTCATTCTGAACCTTCTCCCCTGATTCTGCCAAAATAAAATCACTTGGGGTGCTTGGGACGCCTGTTGGTACGTCCGAGATCTCGCTAATGGGCGCGTAGAATGAGGAGCCGTCTGAATTTGTTATCCTTGCCATTCTCTTTGTTTTAGCCATGGCGTCATGCATAGACAAATAGACAGTCGGACTCTAGGAAGTTCGCAAAGGGTGGTTCAGCATGGGGCAGGCGGCACTCCTAGTTCTAGATTCAGCCGTCCCCGGTGACCATTGTTGAAAAAAGGAAAAAACAAAGAGAAAGTGCAAAAGGGAACAGGCAGTTACCTTTGAGTAGAGAAGTCTTGGAACTTTTGAAAAACTAAGCAGCTGAAGAAGCAGGCAGTCTGAGAACAGGCGGTCTGTAAACAAGCGGCAGTCGTCTAAAGTTCTGTCTTAAAAAAGTTTCTAGAATGTCCAAATGATTTGGACACCCTCTATTTAAAGGGGGGGAATTTCAAGGGTAAAAAAAATGTTAGCTAGTCATGGCATGACACTTGTGACAGGCGCCACGTGGTATGCCACGTCACCCCGCCACGTGGACTAATAAAGCCCTGCCACGTTTCATCCACGTGGACCAACCAGAACCCGCCACTATCACCTCGTGAGAGGTCTAAGGTGGACCAATCAGGTCATGACATGTGGCAGGCATAATTGCCAACTAGGAAAGTGGCCTCCTACGGCCCAAATTCCTAGGTAAGGCCCAGTCAGCCCTAGGTTTACTAAAACCTAGTACTTGGCACATTTCCCAACACCCTATAAAAGGGAGATGTTACCCTATGAGAAACATCTATTAAAAAATACTTAATTCACATTAACTCACAATCAGAGAATGTCAGACACCTGACACGTCGAACTGAGCAATTACACATTGTAGATACTCTCTTGGAATATGAGAGAGACCTTTACTTTCCTCACTTTACTAGCTCCTCATACACGCTCTAACTTGATCGTCGGAGGCAGAACTCCCACCCACCGGAGTCTCCGTTGTTTTGCAAATATAGGCGTCAAGAAGTTAGTCTTGGAATTATAACTCTCCCGCAGGACATCAAAAAACCCCGAAACAGGAAACTCCTTTTGTTGCGACAGAAAATTAATCCGTCAGAATATTGCGACGAATTTTCAGATGGAAAATCCCGTCGTAAAGTGTGTATTTTTCCGAGGGAAAACAACCCGTCGGGAATTTGCAATGGAATGCTGCATCGTAAATTTCCGACGGATTAAAATTCCCTCGCAAAATACAGAAATTACGACGGAAAATTCCATCAGAAGAGTAATTGTTTACGACGGAATATTCCGTTGGAAGAGTGTATATAACGACGGAATTCAGTCCGTCGGAATGTTGCGACGGATTTCCAATTTAAGTCAAACCAAGCTCCGACAGATGTATTTCCGTTGGAAATCGCGTTTCCAACGGAAATTCCATCGGAAAAGGGCAAATTTCCTACAAAAGCTTTTGCGACAGACCATTCTGACGAAATTCCGTCGGAAAATCAATTTCCGACGGAATTTCATGTGGGATGATATCAAACTTCTAGAATTATCCTCTTTTTTGTACTCAAATTATTGTAATATCTGGTAATAACTTTGTGTTTGATAAAAATGGAAATTTTCAGAATCCAAGTACACAAATAGGATGAAGCTTACCAAATTAATGAACAACAACTAGCTAGTTTAGTTAAATTTACGAATTAGCTAGTTAAAATCAAGAATCTCCATTCAGAAACCAAAAAAATGCATTATTATAATCCTATATGCCACCTTCTATATTTCAAAGTTAACATTAGGCTAATTTCTATTAGGAGTTTACATAAGTGTAATACGTCTATATACTTATATTACTTGATATTTCTCAAGTGTGTACAACTCAGCTAAATCCTATTTTGTGGCATGTCTTGGAACTATGAAGCATGAATTTATATGATGGATTAAGATAGCATTTATAGGCTTAAATAAATATGAGTAGTCATGCTAGTACTTCGTATTATTTATTTACACTTATGCAGGATGATAAAAGTTCTCTTGTTTTCTCTTAAATAAAACTGACTTCTCATGTTTTTGTGATCAAAACAAAAGGAAGTCAGACTACTGATTTTCTTACAACAAAAAAAAAATAAAAAAATAGGTTTCTAAATTACGAATTCTCGAAACTATAAGTCAGTCATCACTCACTCGATTTGATTGATTATCAACTCACACATTGTATTTTCTTGAGTTAGATTGGTTCTAAAGAATAATATATATATATATATATATATATATATATATATATATATATATATATATATATATATATATATATATATATATATATATATATATATAGGGTCGGGATCCGCTGAGAACCACCCTTTATGTGAGGACACTCCTAATATATGAGAATAAATCTAAGCCTTAGGATCAAACAATATCAACGGCTCTAATAAATCCAAACTTTTGATATCAAACATAACAAAGGATATACTGCTGCTACTCACAAAAACAGAGCAAAGAACTACGAGCTTCAATTTAAGTAAGATTCAAGAATTTCGAACATTATTCCGTTCGATTTTTGTCAGATTTCAGCAGGAACAAGAATCAACAAGCTTCATAGATTATACAGGTAAATAATCAACAAAAGTGTTAGTGTTTTCCGAATGTATTTTTCTTAATTTTTGTTAATATTTTCGAATTTCATGGTTTGAATGTTGGATTTTCATTAAAATTTTACCAATGAGTGATCTTAGCATCAAAATTTACAAAATATATAACTCATAAATTTGAGGATTTCAAATTATTAGTATTTTTCAATTGCATGTTAGTATTTTTCAATTGCATGTTAATCTTAGTGTTTGAGGATTTCAAATTGTTCAGTTCGAATTATTTTCGTTAATTGCATAATAATTGCATGATAATTTTCGATTTTTGAGGTTTGTTCTGTTCTCATTGAATTACATGTTTAATTGCATCAATCGCCAGTTATTGAATTGCATGTTAATTGCATGATAATTTTCGATTTTTAAGGTTTGTTCTATTCTCATTGAATTGCATGTTTAATTACATTAATTATTGATTTGATTGAATTTACTTCTTTGAAATTTTTTGAATTAAATCAATAATTTAGGTTTGATTAATTTGATAGAGATTGAAAATTTGCAATCAAATTTAAAATGAGAAAATGAATTGAAAATGAGCAAACCTAAATATTTGTAATAATATAAAAAAATATATAATGAGCAAACGTAATTAAAATGAGCAAACAAAAAAAATGAGCAAATATAAAAATGAGCAAAATAAGTTGGTAACGGTGGTGGTGGTAGGGTGTAGGGGTCAGGGGCGGCGGCGGGGGAGTGAGAGTGAGATAGGTTGTGGTGGTGATAGTGGTGGTGGTAAGGTGCAGGGACAGGGGCAGAGGAAGGAGAGAGAGTTTGGTGGTGGTGGTGATTGTACGGTGTAAGGAAGAGGGTGAGAAATGGCATTTAGCTCATTAACATGAGTTGCAGAAGCAGTGAAAGTGAAAGAGGTAGTTGTAGCTAATGAGCAAATATTTAGTTGCTCATTAATCAAATGAGCAAATAATTAGTTGCTCATTTGTCAAATGAGCAAATACTTAGTTGCTAATCTCACAAATGAGCATTGAATTATTTGCTCATTGGACAAAAGATCAAAGAATTGTTTACTTATTTAAAAAATGAGCATTGATTTTCTTACTGTGCTTGCCTGTGCACAAGCCGCACCCCCATCTTCTTGGTCTGTTTCCTGCATACCAACCACACTCCCTTCTTCCACTTCCCTGCACAAACCTATCCCCCCTGCCCCTTCATCTTTCTGCATGTAGTTCTAATTTCAGAAATTGTTGTGTGTGTGTGTGTGCGTGCGTGTGTGTGTGTATGTTGTGTGTGTGAGTGAATGTAAGAGTGTATGTATAAGTGTGTGTGTGTTTGCTTCTAGCCGCGTACATTCTTATTTCAGAATCTGATTTCAGTTATAATTATTGAGAGTCTGTGTGTAAGTGTGTTTAAGGGGGGATTCACTTGTTACTATTTTGTGGAATTATTAATGACTTGTTATTTCTATTATATTTAATGTCAGAAATGATGAGCAACAACTAACAACTTGACAGTCATTCTAGTACCATCAAAAATGTGCCAACTACTCCTACAATAGTTGTTTCTCCTAAATTAGCACCTTTGCTCACTCTTGGAGGAACAAAAGCATGGCTTCCAATATGCCCCAATGAGCTGAAACCAGCTATAGGGATGAAGTTAAATAATCTTGAAGAGGGCCTTGAATTTTATAAAAGTTACGCATTTGCTGCTAGATTCAACACAAAAAAGTCTACAACTAAAAGACAAAGAAGAAGCAAAGAGTTGAAATCACAATATATCTTATGCAATAAGGAAGGATGCAAAGAGAAAAGAAAGGCTACTGTTGAAAAAGATTTAAATAACAAGGAAGGAGAAAGCAATGAAGAAAAAGCTTCAATCAAAAGGAAGAGACTTGTTACCCGTGTTAGGTGTAAGGCACATATAGTCATAAAGCATTGTGATGATAACAAATTCATAGTGTCACAGTTTCATGAGGGACATACGCATGCACTTTATACACCTAGTGGAAATCTCTTCCAAAAAGAAGGAAGAAAAATGAACATATTGCACAAAAAAATAATTGTGAATAATTCTAAGGTAACACTTTTAAAGTCTGTTATGTTTCATGAATAATCTATATGTTCTTATAAAAGTTGTTTGCTCATTTGAAAATTGAGCATTATATTGTTTGTTCATTTGAAAAATGACCATTAAATTGTTTCCTCATTTTAAAAAGGAGCATTAAATTGTTGAGCATTGAATTATTTGTTCATTTGACAATCTGTTTTGTTCTTTAAATATGTGAATATTGGTCCCGTTACAACTTTTCGAATGATGAAGTAAATTGTTGGAGGTTATGATAACATTGGTGCATCTAAGCAAGATTTAAAAAAATTTCATAGAGATTTAAAAGCATACATTCAAGGAAGTGATGCTCAAATGTTTGTGGACAACTTTACCAACAAATAGCTAATGTGGAGCGCTTTTTTCTTTGATTTTGAGATGGATGAAGATTATTGCCTTTGTAGAGCATTGTGGGCAGACCCCCTTTGTAAAAAGAGCTATGCTCTATTTGGTGATATGGTATCCTTTGATACCACATACCAAACCAACAGGTAATACATAACAATCACAATTCATTTTTATGTTATAACCATGGCTTAACTTAATAAATTTATAAAATTGTTTGCTAATTTCAATGTGAAAAGTGAATATCGCCTTAAGTCTAATATTCTGTAATAAGAGTTTGTATGTGGGCATTGAATTGCATGTTCATTTAACAAATGAGCACTGGATTATTTGCTTATTTGACAAATGAGCAAAGAATTGTTTGCTTATTTCACAAATGAATGAGCATCGAGTTATTTGCTCATTTGACAAATGAGCAGTAAATTATTTGATCATTTGTCAAATGAGCATTGAATTATTTGGTCATTTAAAATTTAATCAATATGTGTAAACAGGTACAACATGGTGTTTACTCATTTACAAGGGTTGACCATCATAAGAGCTGCATTACTTTTGATGTTGGTTTTATAGCAAAGGAAGATATTGTGTCATTTGAGTGGTTGTTCAGATCATTTCTCAAGGCAATGGGGGAGAATGAACCTATTTTATGATCACGGATCAGGATCCAGCAATGAAAATAGCTGTTAAAAGTGTGTTTAAGAAGACTGAACATCGGTTCCGTATGTGGCACATAATGAAAAAGTTACCAGATAAGGTGGAGAAATCAATCATGCAAGAAGAAACTGGTTTCCTAAAAAAAATATGTGCCTGCGTTTGGCATCTTGAAGTTGAACCCGCTGAGTTTGAAGAAAGGTGGAACAAGGTGATGGTTGAATACCACTTGGAAGATCATGAGTGGTTAGGTTATATGTACAAGATAAGGGACAAGTGGATTCCGGCGTATTTCAGAGATGTGTTCCTTGGAGGAATAATGCGTATAACATCAAGATCAGAAAGCGAAAACAACTTTTTCTGGTCCTTTATCAACCTATGTGTCACTTGTTGAGTTTTACTTGAGATATGAAGCTGCAATTGATACCCAGAGACACACTCAAGGTCAGAATGATAATGATTCAAAGCACAAATATCCTGAGTGCAAAACACCACTAGGGATAGAAAAGCATGCCTCACATTTATATACTAACTCTGTCTTTTATGAATTTCAATATGAGATTGAAATTGCTTTTTTTTCTTGTGGTGTTGATGAATTAAAGAAAGAAAATGGATTGGAAGTTGCAAAAGTAAGTGAAGGAAATCGGATTAGAACATTTAATGCTGTGTTTAATCCAACTAACTATGACACCACATGTTCTTGCTAGCTATTTTATAGACAAGGAATTCCATGTAGACATATGATTTGGGTTTGGAAAGCAAAAAGATTTGGAACCATTCTTGAGCAGTATATGCTACAGAGATGGACTACTATGGCACTGAAAAAACCAATTTTTGACTTGGATGGAAACCTGTTGGAGCAATGTGCTAATTTAATTGACAAGAAAAAATTGTTAAATGATTTATGGTTAGAGATACACACTTGTGTAAGTTTGGCAGAAGGCAATGTTGAAGATATTCAAGACCTTGTGATAAATCTTAAAGGATTAAGAAAGGATTTGGAGGCTAAGAGGATTGCAAGGAATAATGAAACAACAGCTGGAAGTGCAAACAACAAAGGACAAGACATTGAACTATTGATTGGAGCTAGTGTGCCAACTGAAATAATTGTCGAACCTCCAAAAATTTCAAAGAATAAAGGGACTGGAGCTCATGTATCAAATGAAGAGACTTCAAAAGAGAAAGGGGCTGAGATTGATATGCCAAATGTTGAAACAAGAGGTAGAAGTGCAGAAAGGCTGAAGGGAGAAAAAGAAAAGGCTGTAGAATAAAACCAGAAAAAGAAGAGATTATGTAGAGGTTGTAGTGAATTGAGTCATCATGATATTAGAAATTGTCCAAACAAAGTGTAATGATACTTTTATACAAATATAAAATTTAATATTTTTATATAAATATAAGATTTAGCATTTTGTGTTTTTAATTTTGTTGAAATGAGCAAATAGTTAATTACTCATTTGTCAAATGAGCAAACATTTCTTTAATGATACATTAAATCAACAACAATTTCTTTGCTCAGTTGTGAAATGAGTAAGCATTAGTTTGCTCATTTTTCAAATGAGCAAATAATTAGTTACTCATTTGAAAAATAAGGAAACATTTCTTTGCTCATTTAGCAAATGAGCAAATAGTTAGTTGCTCATTTGTCAAATGAGCAAATATTTATTTGGTCATTCGGCAAATGAACAATTATATACTAACTCTGTTTGGCAAATGAACAATTAATTTTTTGCTCATTTTAAAAAATGAGCAAATAGTTAGTTGCTCATTTGTCAAATGAGCAAATAGTTAATTAGAAATTTAACAAATGACCAACAACTTAGTTAATAAGATAGAAAATGATATCCATTACATTGACATAGAAAAAGTTATACTTAGAAAATCCTAACAACATCATAAACACCTTTGATCAACTAAGAGCATTTGTCACATTTGTCCCATTAAGACCATCATAAAACTTACACTTTTATTGTTCTATACAAATCCTATACAAATCCTAAGAACTTCATAACGATTGATCAACTTTAGTCTTCAATTCTCTCCGTTGAATGCTCTTGGATTGCTGCCCCCAGCTTTCTTCAGTATCACTTGCTTCCTTAGACTTTTTTTTCTTTTGGACAACTTGTTTAACAGGTTTAACAGTATTTACTTCACTTCAAATAATTGAGAAGGTATACTTCAAACGAAGTTTTTCAATGATTATGTCCTACAAAGAGAAAAAATGAAGCAATAATTCAGGGTAAGTAATGGTTTCATGCATGAATATCAACAAGCTGCTCACAAATTTTAACCTAAATTGCAATTAAAATAAAAAATGATAAAAAGTGCAGATGTCTCATTCCAGAAGAAGCAAATTTTAAACTCAACAATTAGACTTTTTCTGGTTAGACAAGTCAGGTTCTACTGCCTACTCTACCGTCCTATCTGATCTGCCATTATCCTCTATAATCTTCATCACTTTGTTCCTTAATCTTTTGGTGATGACTTATGGTGTATCTCATTCGAGATAAAACATTAAGATTCAGATATTTAGTCTTCTTTCAGAATATTCAATATTAGCTTCATAAGATTTAATAACTAAAGAGAGAGATATCGAAGAAAACTCATATCCACTAACTTCTGATCAGTTTCTAAACCCTAATTTCTATCTTACCTGAGATTGTTTTGCAATTACTATGACAACAAGCTATCACAGATTGAGTGTGTTCGTTTACAAATATAAAACAATTTGAAGAGAGTAGAGTACTCAAAGCTCAGTAAAGAATGCACATAAAATAGGTGCCTACTAACAGAATTTGCAGCAATTAACTGCTCTCCAACACATTTAATACTCATATGAGAGGAACATAGCCTGTAAGTTGCAACAATAAGCATGAAATGTGAAAGACTTACATTATTTTTCTTTAAACCTGAATTTCACTTTTGCAAACCCATATATGTTTCTAAAATAATTTAATCATTCTAAAATAAGTTAAAATAAGAACAGAAAACAGGTAGAACAAATATAGTCAAACAGAACAAGATCAAGATAAACAACTAAACTCTAATCATTTTTCTAAAATAATCTAACAAAATCTTGAGCCATTACTGCCACCTACCCACACAAACCTACCCACACATTACACAATTCTAATTTCAGAAACTAATTTCAGAATCTGATTTCAGATTCTATTACAGGTTGTGAGTGTGTGTATGTATGTGTATGTGTATGTGTTCTTGTGTGTGTGTGTGTGTATGTGTGTGTATGTGCGTGTGCGTGTGTGTGTGTGAGTGTGTATGTGTGTGTGTGCGTGCGTGTGTGTGTGTGTGTGCATGTGTATGTGTGTGTGAGTGTGTGTGTGTGTGTATTTTCTTGTTATGGGAGAAAGGAGAAATTCAGAGGAGAATCATGAAAGGGTTAGGGTGCAGCCGTCACTAGCTCCGCAAGGACATGGAATTTCATTCAGAGATCTAATGAGAGGAGACATGAATAAGGAATCTAGTAACAACATGACAGGCATCAATGGGGATTTTGATGATGAAGTGATTTATGATGATGAAGATGTGCCAGAAGACATACCAGATTTTTAAGAAATTTCTTATTTTCTCTAGGACCACTGTAATCAATAACCTCAATTGTACCACGCTCTATGGTGGTGTTAAAACATACCAGATAATAAAGATCTTTTTCAAATACTGGGAAAAAGAAAAGCTCAATATCTTTCTTTGGGATGATTGCTTTGCTGAATTCCAACTCCACAACCTCACAAAACATTTTATTCCTTTCTTGAGCACGATCACTTTCGTATTGAAAAGGGCAATCCTAAAAAAATACATAAATAAGATGAATATAAATGAAAAGAGTAAATGAGAAATGAGAAAAGTGATCTGAAATGAGAAAAGTCATATAAAATGAGTAAATTGAAATTTTTTTGACAAATAAGCAGTGAATGTTTTGCTCATTTGACAAATGAGCAAAAAATTCACTATTAATTCACTGCTCATTTGGCAAATGAGCAAAAAATTAATTGCTCATTTGACAAATGAGCAAAAATTAATTGCTCATTTGACAAATGAGCAAACGCAAGACAATACTTTACAAAGTGCAAACAAACAACCATGACATGATTATGCATTGAAGGTAACTATAATAGGCAAATTTATTAAATTAGTTCTGTATTTCAAATACTTTATCAAAAGATTTTATGTTATTTAGTATCCAATAAGAGACTTAAATTAGTTCTATTTATTTTTTGCTCATTTGTCAAATGAGCAAGAATATTTGACAAATGAGCATTGAATAGTTTGCTCATTTGACAAATGAGCAAAGAACTAATAATAGTTTTTGCAAATACAAAACAACATCTACATTCAAATATAAAATATTATATGAAATGAGCAAAGTGAACATGAACAAAATAAAACAAAATAAAATGAACGAGTTGAACTTACAATTGCATTAAGACTGAAAAAGAAACGTCCACTAGAATTGATATCTTTATATTGCTCATTATAATTCAGAACAGTAGATCATGCATTAATGTTATTGCCATGAATTTTGCTCTGAGTTTTTAGCATTTCAAGTTGAAATAGTATTACTTCACTATTAGGCTCACCCTCGCATAAAAACCCTGCATCACTACATATATGATTTAGGGAAGTTAAAATAATTTCAGTCGTAGATATGTAAAGTGAGAATATAGAGCTAGACTTATTTTAAGAAAGAAAAATAAGGTCAGTTGCCAATTTCCAGAATTGAAAAATTGAATAAATACTTACAAACAATTTTTCTTCTCATGAAAAAATGAATCCATAACACCTTTCTGAACTGCTGTTAATGGTGTATACATGTTGATAATCCGAGACTTAAAAGGAGATCTTATCTGCAACGATGGTTTCACTTTACGCTTCTTTGGAATACAACCCTCATTTTCAGCATCTCCTTTTCTCTTAAGCGCAATTGGATCTTCTTGAGCATTCAAAGCATCAACAACAGCAGCAACAACTGATTTAGAAGCACTAACTTGTGCACTGACAGGAGCAACTACAGGTTCATCAGTAGGTGCAATGCTAGGGGACTTCTCTTGAGAATCAGTTTCTTAAGAAGAGATTCCTAAGCTGAATGAAGGAGTTCCACATCCTTTGGCAACTGAACTTCTTAAACTATCTCATACTTGACTCTCCAAGTTTTTTAAACACATGTTTAGCAGCCCTAGGCTGTATGATAACGGATGGAGCTATGTGAACACATTCAGCAGCAATCTTAGTAACATCAATTGGTTGTGATTCAATCAGATGATCAACCCTAGCATTGATTGTAGATTTAGCATGCTTGTCATTTCTTGAAATCTTTGAAAACCTATCCCAAGCTTCAATTACAGCTGGATCTTGCCAATACTGTTCATCTTGGCTAAATAAGAGAGGAATATCTTCATTCAAAGCTTTAGAGCTCATCTTCTGCTCATCACAAATGGTCATTGCATCTTCCTTCAGCTTTTGAATCTTCTCATTGTTTGGAAAATACTTGACAGCAATTTCATGTTTTTGACTAAAATCCATATATGCTAAGACTAGATTTGTAGATGTTGTTGCAAGATCCATAAGGCATTTCTGTAAAAATTAAAATAAAAAAAAAAACATAATAAGATGAATATAAATGAAAAGAGTAAATATGAAATGAGCAAAGTGAATATGAAATGAGCAAAGTGGAAGTGAAATGAGCAAAGTTATATAAAAATGAGCAAATTAATATAAGTTTCCAAAAAAGTCATATAAATACCTTCTTTGGATCTTGTTCAATTTCTTCATTTTTTGTATGAATTGGATCAGATTGTTCCTAAAATCAAGCAAAAACAAAAAAATAAGTAAAAAAAAAAAAAAAAACAAAGAAAGTTAGAACAAGCTGAAAGCAAATATCCTAATTATTTGCTCATTTGACAAATAAGCAAAGTGGATATGAAATAAGCAAAGTCATATAAAATTGAGTAAATTGAACTTTATTTGACAAATGAGCAAAAAATAATTCAAGAAGAGTATCAAGTCTATCAACTATTTAATACTAAGAAACTAAAAGGTTGTCGAACAAGTTAAGAAGAAAAAACACAAAATTCATCCAAATCACACACAGTAAAATCAAGAAGCACAAAATTCATCCAAATCACACACAGTATCAAATGAGCAAAATATAATTGCTCATTTGACAAATGAGCAAAAAATAATTGCTCATTTGACAAATGAGCAAAAAATAATTGCTCATTTGACAAATGAGCAAATATTTTTTTTGCTGATTTAGGAGGTCCATTAATGTGCTATAAAGAGCACCACATTGCATCATTTTAAAGGCAAGATTTGTTCCAATTCAATTCTACAAGAAATGCCAAAGACATAGAAAAAATAAGTATTGGTTACTAGTGAAATACCATTTTTGGTTGTTTGCTGCCAGAAAGACCAACAAGTTTCTGATTTTTATCAAAAAGT
Organism: Chenopodium quinoa; assembly: GCF_001683475.1. Taxonomy (NCBI): domain Eukaryota; kingdom Viridiplantae; phylum Streptophyta; class Magnoliopsida; order Caryophyllales; family Amaranthaceae; genus Chenopodium; species Chenopodium quinoa. Next base: position 12,282,076 of record NW_018744239.1, read on the forward strand.
CCAAGCCTCCCCTTAAAAATTTCCAATTTCTCACGACTTGACAACATATTGGTTGTCCAACCTTTGAGAACTGGAGTTTCTTGTTTGGCTCTAACTTCCTCAATGACAAACTGATCAACATATAAAAGCTACAAACAAGTATGATAGAAAAATTAGTACATTAAAATTAAACAAATAACAATTAATACATAACTATAAACAAGTAAGAAAAAATAATTAGTAAATTAAAAATCAACAAATAAGTAAGAAATACTACATTAAGAAAAAAAAAATTTATAGTAATACCATAAGAAACAGTAAAGACCCAGGAAAAGAACGAGTTTGACGTTCTTCCTAGAAAAGCTTGGCCTTCACAAGTGAATCAAGGATATACTTGCACCAATTCAATTCCTTTATTTTATCAACATCAGAAAGAAATGTGAGAATATCATAATTGATATTCACATTTTGTTTCCCTGACAAAAAAATGAGCAAAACAAAAGAAAAATGAGCAAAAGCAAATTTAAATGAACAATTTATAATATAAGTAAGCAAACAAAATTAAAAAATGAGCAAACTGCTATAAAATTTAAAACCATGATGTTGACTCTCCACCTTTGCCTGATGATATAATTAATTTTTAATATGACTTGAAATTTTCTGACAAGTATGTTAATATGGAATATGTACCAAATCCTATTCCAGATTTGTTCACCCATCTCATCATTGACTGACAACAATAATCCATCAAATTATACAAACTACTTAGATAGCCCAAAAGATAAATATATATATATATATAGATCTTAAACAGGGGAGTATTCTACTTATTCTGAAAATGTTAACAGTCTCTATCTGATGATGTATAGTTTCAAGTAGCATTCACTCTAGATTGGATTAGTTTCTTGTTGGTGCAGTAACTAATTCTTGTTGTTGCTGTAGTAATTGATTCTATACATATTTGACCAACAACTTAGGCAATATAATTGCTATATATAGCACACAACTGCTAAGTGCTAACTATAACTAAAAATAAGGAAAATAAAAATAAGAAGTTTACCATCCATCAATGTAGACATGCATAGCACTACAAAGTTCCTTTTGAACATAAGACTAGCGAGTTATGCTCTTTCAGAAACTCTTTCAGCTCCCCTATTTTGATAGAGAGTGAGTTGCTTTTGAATTGATTCTTCCATTGCTGAATCACTCTCTTATCTCTGGAAAAAATATTTTTGTCAATTTCTATGCCACCCATTGGCAGCCCAAGTACTTGATGCACATGCTCTTCAGTGATACAAAAAGGTTCAGAATCTGGAGTGTTTAAATTGCATGTGTTAGTATCAAAGTGATGAACCAACCATAAACCCAACTACAAAGGCAGTTAGGTAACCTTCAAGAACTCCATAGACCCGAATCCTATTGCTCTAATAGCTTTACACTAGACGAAAAAGATAAAAAGGCACCGGTTCAAACCCCCCTCCCCTTTGGCACCGGTTTTGAACCGTTGGGTATTTGAGGGATGCCAAATCCATAAAAATTTGGCACTGGTTCAAAACCGGTGCCAACTACATGCTTTGGCACCGGTGCCAACTACTATGGCGCAGTTTTTTTTTTTAATTTTCAATACTATTGGCATCGGTTTAAAGCAAGAACCGGTGCCTAAAGTGGGGTTTTTCGCACCGGTTCTACCTTTAAACCGGTGCCAAAAGTGTCAAAAAAAAAATTTAAAAAAACTTTTTACACCGGTTCTGGTCAAAACCGGTGCCAAAAATACCCCAAAAAAATAAAAAAAATAAATTACTTTTTTTTGCATTTTTTTCACTTAAATTGATATAGAAACATTAATATATATATAATGTTACATATTTTCATTTTTTTCTTTTAACTTTCATACACAAACAGCAAGACCAACTCAACTAAAACAAAATAGGTAAACAGCAAGACCAACTCAACTAAAACACAACGACCTCCTAAAAAAACAGCCTGCAAACAAACACCAAACGAAACACAGCAAATAAAAACCAGCACGCAGCAAAACATGACAAAAAACAGCAGCAGCCTATTGAGCAGGACCATGCACAACCAGCTAATCAAAAGCATCAGCAAACAAAGTCAGCACAGGACCAGGAACACAGCCTGCACCAGCACCCTAGTAAACCAGCATCACAAGAACTCAGCTACACAGGAACATAGCAGCTCCAATCCACATCACAGCAACACACAGCACGGCATAATCAGGAAGAACGAAAACACAGCAGCCAGACAAAAGCTCCCTGCAGACCCCCAAAACTCAGCCTGCACCAGCACCTCGACAACCTAGAAAACAAGAACTCATCATGACAAGATTGAAGAACTTGTGATGAAAAAACAGAGAGAAACAATGAACGAAAATAGAATTAATTGAAAAACAGCAAATGTATAAACAATGAATGTAACCTAAAATTAATTGAAAAACAACAAATGTATAAACAATAAACTCACATTAACGAAGAATTGATGAAGATTGAAGAACTTGTGATGAAAAATCAGAGAGAAACAGAGTAGAAAATCGTAGAACTTGAATGAGGAGAGAGAAAATTGAGCGAAAAATAAGGAGGAGAGAGAAAAAACGCAGGAAATAAATTTGTTTTGTTTTACCGGGTTGTATTATGACCGTTGGATGTAATTGATCCAACGGTTGTAATATGTCCTCACATATAATAGGGTTCTCACATAAGGGGGGTGGTCTCATATGATCCTATATATATATATATATATATATATATATATATATATATATATATATATATATATATATATATATATATATATATATATATATATATATATATATAATAGGGTTCTCACATAAGGGGAATGTAATTGATCCAACGGTTATTATATGTCCTCACATATAATAGGGTTCTCACATAAGGAGGGTGGTCTCACAGTGGCAGTTTCGTAAATAAAATGTATATATATATGATGTTGAAATGGAGGGCGCCCCCATTACTCACTGTGAGAAACGTTTTTGTTTCTCACAGTGGCAGTTTCGTATATATATATATATATATATATATATATATATATATATATATATATATATATATATATATATATATATATATATATATATATATATGATGTTGCTTGTTTCTTGGCCATTTTTTTCAAGCTATTATCTTAATCAATCTAGTCTAATTATTAGAGTAATAGAAGTGAGTGAGTATATAATACGTTTTCCATCATACCTTTTTTCATGGCTTATACTTGTGTGTTGTCTTGAAATCAATATATTGAGCTATTCACCATATATAAACTAGATTCACATGTTCTAAATTGTCTGACATTTATAGTAAGATTATTGGCTTGGATTGATATTTAATACGTAGTATAAGCATTGAGAATTGCTTGTCTATAAGTAGTGGCTATAAGTAGTTAGCTCTGCTAGAGTAATTTAGGGAGAGCATTTGTAGAATTTTAAACCATGAATTTGCTGTTACATGTCAACCTTTGAAATTTTATAATTTTGATGATATTTCTTCATACTGAGTGTCATACTCAAATATACTTCTTGCTAGTACGGAGTACTACATTGTGGCATCATTTACAAGCAAAGGTTGATTAGATTGAAAACCGGGAGCATTTCAGTAGCTAAGGTTGACTAGGTTGAACAAATATTTTTTAATGTCCTAAATGAATTAAGCTTTTAAGGCCCGAGAAAAAGAGGGCGCCCCCATTAATCACTGTGAGAAACGTTTTTGTTTCTCACAGTGACAGTTTCGTAAATAAAATATACCGCTTTAGTCACGGTGGTACATTTTATTTACGAAATGGATGATAAAATTGTATCACTTTAGTCATGGTGGTACATTTTATTTACGAAACTGCCAATGTGAGAAATAAAAACGTTTCTCACTATGAGTAATAGAGATTTACTGCGAGAAAAATGTCTAGCCAATGATGTAAACTAAAGGCACTACTTAGAAGGCAACCCAAGAGGCCAAGATTGCTTTTCTTTTATTGCTTTTCCCCCTTATTTAGTTACCTATTTATTAATCTATTAGTGTTATTACTGCTATATTCCCCCCACCCCCCCCCCCAACCCCTCACCCCTCCCCCCACCCCCTTTATTTTGATATTTAGATTCAAGCTGCAAATACGTTCAACACACTTAACTGGAGTTTTGGCACAAATTAAATAAGCCTATTTTGCTTAACATTTTTGCAACACAACCATCATAGGGTTTATCCTTAATATTTCAGTGATTTTAATGAAGTCAGTTAGCACCAGCAGAATATAAAGAGAAATGGAACCTAAACTACTTAACCAGCTAAGTTTTTCCGCCATTTATCTTATGTTTCATTTGGACAATAAAAAGAGTAGTGTGGAATTAGGGGGGCCACTACTGTATATGTTGGTGTATTTATGGTGATATTTATGTCCGGTTCTACACTGGGAGTAGGGGCAAGCTAAAGTATAAGTTTTTTGGTATTACTTATTGATCTGTGTTAATTTAGTGTCATTATACAAGATGGAATCAGGCTCTTTTAAGGACTAATTAATCAGACAATTGAGCTCATTATGATCAAAGCTCAACATGGTCAATGTTCTCTAGACATTTAACATAGTTTTTAGTTGTGAGGTCGATTGAACTTTTATAATAAGGCATTATAATGTTCAATGTTGATCCTATTTACTTATTAATCATACTGTGTTTGCATCCATTTATAGTTTTCCCTTTTATGATTTACAAAGTGGTTTTATAACATAATTTGTTTTTTTGAGGACTATGTTCTAAAAGGGTCCTCTTAAAGTGAGTATTCAAAGCTGGTCCTATCTACTTACTAGTCATACTCCGTTTGCATCCTTTTGTAGTTTTGCGTCCTCTTAACTAACATATTTTGTAGTTTAATTTACACACTTTTAGGATTTATAAAGTGGTTTTCTTATACCTACTCTGTATTTTTTTTTTTGAGGACTATGTTCTGAGGGCACATCCCATAGAAAAGAACATGCTAACAACTCCTAAGAGTTCAACCATTAGTACTTAGTCGTTTTTAATTTCTATTGTGTTCTAGTTTTTAGAGTGTAACAACATTTAACTTCACTAGGTTTAATAAATACTCTTATTCTTATTGTTCATCCTAGTTTGAATTTTTTTGTCTCATAAAACAATTTCAAAGGAGAAGAACCAAAAGTATCAAAGGGAGTATTATTTACTCTTTATTTTTCTAAATGTGTGCCTATGCGGTGAATATCTAAAGTATTACATTACTAATGGGTGTTGTTTTTTTTAATATTTGAATGTAAAGATTGCTCTATAAATCTTAATATTTGTATCTTTTGCTTACCATACTAGTCAAAGGTTTTAATTCTTTGTCTTTGTTTAGAATTATAATTATTTTTTGTAAAATCTATTATTCTATGTATAACTTTGTTATTTGATTGGCGTTATAGGTGTAAAGTACATAGAAAAAGATATATATTGAAGAAAGAGACAAATAGTTGGTCTATTGGCGCTTTAGATTGTTTTTAGTCATTTGACTTGTTTCCCTCTTTGGACGTTACATTCCTTCCCCCGGTTGCCCATTAGATACAAACAATTAGTGGTATTAGCAATGTATTAGAATATGAGCTACATGTTATTTAGGATTTTTAAGGGTAGATACATTATGTAATGATATTTCAATGGATATTATATTTCATTTCTTGAGAGTTCACATGAATTTTGTTATAAAATCAATTTTCACCTATATTGGTGTTCAACTTCCATTTAATTGATTGTTGTCTATTATTGAGTTCACACGTCGATTCATCTTAGTTTTTTCAATACATATATAATAGTTTGTAGACAATGCCTTTAAGATATTCGCCAACACTTTTGTATTATAACTATCAAAATGCTGCTAGTGAAAGGTTGTTGCATATTATGACATAAGGTTACATTTTTTGAATTATTTCCTAAGGTTGCAAAATTTTTTACTTGTTTCCTTTGTAAAGTTGTTGCCTTAAGTATCATTTTACCTTGACTTTAAATTTTTTTGCCTTTGAATTAAAAAGTGTTGCCTTATGAATCGACAACGGGGGCATAAACTACGCCTCATATGTGTTGCCTTAGATATAAGCCAACACTTTTTAATATTAGGCAATGATTTTTCACTGTTACCTTTGCTTTAATTTGTTGTAGTGCGATCAGCTAAGGCCGACATCGATGAGGTCAAGAGAAAGAGGTACCAACAATTATTGCGACTTTCATTGTGATATCTGCCACATGAATGAAAACCGCATTCAGTTGAAGGAGAACATTGAGGAAATGATTTGAAAAGGGCATTCCACTTAATATAAAGCTAGCTCGCCAAGAATCATATCGTCCATCCAACGGCAAGATCAACAGCAACAGTGGCAAGGCCAAAAAAGCTATGTATGACAATAATATCCACCAACAATTACAACAACAGCCTAGGCAACGTGAATAAAACCAATAGCCTGCCAGGGAATTGACAGAATTGCTCCTTAATCCAGCCGACATGAGGATGGGAGGCAGGCACCGACAACATTTGGCTGGAATATTAATATTCACGTGATTATTGGTGGACTGGTACACGGTGGATCGGTTAGTGGTGCGAAGAATAGCTTGTCGGAGGGCAGGCATATGGTTAATTTTAAGGGGTAGGAAGTTGGCTAACACCACCTAAAGTGCCAGTTATATCCTTCAAGGAGGAAGATGTGAGGGGAATTCTTAACCCCTATATATGATTATTTGTTGGTATTAATTGTAACTATAAGTTGGAGGAAACTAGGTTCTAGACACCTGATTGTGTCTCCCCAAAAACCTAACCCAGTGATGAGTATCTTTCACGTATTTGATTATGGAGTTAGGTGAAGAGTTGAAGAGTCTCACGAATTTCCCTTTAGCCTTGACCATTTCTAACCCTTCCTTAAATGTTTTGTCCCATTAAAGCCAAAATCATTCATTTTGTGTCTTTGAAAATCGTTCATTTCGTGTCCAATTTATAAAAACTTCCAAACCAAATTATTCTGGTCCAATAATTGTGTAGTCGGATGAGGCTTGAAAAGAGCTTTCCAACGATATATTATAATCCCAAATCCAAGTTATAACGAAGAAGTTATGGCCAAAATACTAAACCGGGCCAAACCGAGCCTTACCTGCGACCCAATGACCATGTGGAGGATCCATTACCTTAACATCATTCCTAACCAATTAGGATTTATTATAAGCTTCTAGAATCCTCAAGACAGTTTTTTTAAATCCTAAATCCCTTAGGATTTATTATTATCTTCTAGAATCCTCTAGTAGGATCTAATTTATCCTGTTTTTGTAAAGATAAAGATTTAAGAATTTTACATTGGATAAAACACTTGTTTTTCAATGATTTTAATTCTGATAAAATTAGAATACGTACGGAAATTCGATTAACCCAATTTGATTAGAAGTCGGATTCCGACGGATTCTATCTTCTAAAAGCATCGCTGAGCAATAGAAATATCGCGTTGCGATAAGCTTATCGCGTCGCGATATAAATCTGTTTTACTCCGAGTCAAATTTTGGCTCTTTTTCTGATCTTCGACCCTCTTTTTTCCTTTATAAATAGAGGTCGTTTCACCCCGTTTTCAATCATCAACAAGCTTGATCACCAATAATCATCATCTAATTCCCTCTCTAAGCCAAAATCTTTTCTCTCTTTCTTTCTTAGCCTAGCCTAAACACATCCCAACACCTTCTTGGCATCATACACCATATCTCCTTCACAAGCCTTGAATATTCCAAGCCAATCTCGTAGTTGCATTCGACCTCGACGTGAAAGGTTGATAGTTCTGAGGGTTTGGTCCCAAATCTATATTTCAATTCTTATTCAATTTTTTTTGTTTGATTTAATCTTTCTTGAAATTACTAATGTTTGTATTGTTTTGATAGAAAGAGGTACGAGGCATCAAAGTGAGTAGATCTACTATCCTTATTCCTCGCTTTTGATATAGAAATCATGCTTAGAATATTATTTTAATTTCTTAATATCATGTTAGGATGCTTTTGTGATTTCTAGTATCATGTTTAAGGTGTTAATTAATATTTCTAATGTTATGCTTTCCAGTATCATGTTTAGGTTAAAGCTTTGATCTTTATTATTTAATGACATGCTAGGGTTGTTATTAATCCGTTTAGTATCATGCCTAGGATCTTGCTATTTATTATTATTATGATGATTGTTGTGTCAATTATACGTTGCTTGATTATTCATTATTTATTGATATTGCTTGATCACGCCCTTCTTGTAGGTTTTAAGGGTATTTTTACTTGAAATCACGCCTAATAAGATAATTAATTATTTGTTTTAGGCTTAATATGATTTTAATTCAAGTGATCGCCAATATTAGATTTATTTGTGTATTAATAATCAACCAACGTAGATTAAACAAGTTTAGGGCTAACTTGTTGTGTGTATGTTGATCGTAAAGTGCACATGAATGTCATAAGAATTAAGTAGAGGTCAATTTAGGGCGGGTTCAATCTATTTTAGGTTGGATTCGTACCATTATTCCCGAATATCCAGTCATGGTTCCGAACCACTATGGAGTTAGTGATTTTCGTGATCATGAATGGGGTGTAACCTTCACACTCATGAACGGTTTACAGGTTCCTATAACTTTTTGGCGACTATTTTATCTCTAGCTTCTTTCCCTTTGGACGCCACCATGCTTAAACGCATGATCACAGTGGGGCTCAAAGTTGATGTTTGAAATATTCTCTACATAGGTACAGAGGTTTTTGTTGATGATGGAAGTTCTACTAACATCATTTTCTTGAACGCCTTAGAGAGCATGAGAATAGGTCGAGATCATCTAATCAAGGTATCTGTTACACTCTAATTTGAAATTTTAGTTGACTTTGACCATCGTTGAGTTGATGAGTCATGGTTAGTTTGACTCAAAGCCAATAAGCAGCAACATATCCAGCGATATAAACCCATTTGCTCAACAGTGATAAAATAACTCATCAATCAAAATAAGGGAGTAACCTAGTAAGAAGGCCTAAACTCTTAAAGACATGTGGTCAAAGCTGGCAAGACTTATTCAAAGAGGAGATTGGAGCCAAAAAAAAAGTTAACTCAAAGGGTACCATTGGAATCAGCAAAGTAACTTCTCAAATGACTTAACCTATAAATAGAAGGGACCTACAAAGCATGAAGGACATCATCAAATAATCCCACAAATTCATTTATTTAATTTAAGATTTCTTTATCACTTTCTTAGTTTTTTTTCCCTTGGCTTTGTGTCCAAACGATAGGTTGTTATGGTTTAGGATATTCTAAGTTTGTTCAACCATTCCAATTGTATGAACATGGAAGTAATCTTCTCCTCTTATAATACAATTGTAGCCCTGACTCTATTGCTTATTTAATGGAAGACATTAATATCTTTAATCTAATGTTAATCTATTAATGTATTTAGTTAACTTCTTTCTTGTTTCATTCCTTCACCATTAGTGTAGTTTAACTTGTTTGTTGTTGTTATTACGTTAGCGAGGTTATCCAAGTGAAACTAATAATAGTAGGGACAACTGTAGAAGTCAATCAAAGCACGCTTACTTAAGCATATGTGAATATGCTTGACAATTATAGTAAGTTGGAATCGACTAAATATGATAAGGACAAGGGATAAAGTAGGGAGTTACAAACAATTTTTTAAGGAACCCCTAAATCGTTCATGGATTCTACGAAAGAGACAAAGGCAGCGATGAATATTAAACCATGAAGGTTACACTCTATTCAAAATCTATGAGACACCTAATTCCATATATGGTCAACGAACCACGACTGGAGGATTGGGGATGATGGTACGAAATTGAGTGAAGGAGACAATTTCGCCCGTACTAGCCTCTACTCGACAATTATTGCAAAAAGTGGTATTGATTTGCTATTTATAAGACATACAATCAAGATTCAATTTGTTACAAACCAATATTACTAAGTCGGTGGAATATTAATGCACATATAATTCTAAAAATTATGATCACTTATTAAGTCCACAAGATTAAACACTGGTTGTCCAAATTATCTTATTAGACATGATTTTCAATTACATAGTCTTATTTAAATATGCAAAAGGTGATCAAAATAAATAGGAAACATACAACAAAATATTGGAAACAACGTCATAATATTAATTTTAAGTATCAAAGCATTCGAATTAATCCAATCATGATAATAGCAAAGTAAAATAAGTAACTAAATAAATTAATCTCACATTGCGATGCTCGCGCTCCTTTAAATTGTGAAATCATGAATAAATCGTTAGTATCTTCTATAAAATTATAGATTAAATTGAAAGAATTAAATAAAAATAAAATAAAGTTTATATTTGTCTAAACTCTCATATATTCAACCTTTTATGCCTAGGTTGATGAGTGAAATTCCAAGTATTGCAAAGAAACTTTTAATTGCTTGAGAACAGTTATAGAATTAGGTATTATGATGATAATAGGGTCAACTTCTGTTCATTTATTGTTGTGTTGCTGTCTGAAACCTAGAATTAGGGTTATATTAAGAGGCTAGGGTCTGGAAAAGAAGTGTCGTGAAAGAAATAAGTGCACTGCCACTACAAAAATTGAGCTAACTATCGATGGTCAAAATCCATCGGTAAAAATATAAAAAACCGTCGGTATCACGTTTACCGATGGCTGCCATCGGTATTTGACCAACGGAGATCAATTGGTTAGAAAAAAGTAAATACCGAAGGAAAAGCCATTGATAAACATGATGCCGACAGTTTTTACTAATAGCCAATCACCATCGGTTGTTTTTCAAACAATGATGGCTTAAGCCATCAGTTTTTTTCTTTTTTTTTTTTTTTATCGATGGCCTTTTAGTTACCGATGGACTTTTAAAATATAATAATAAATAAAACCCCTACCAACCCACTGCCCCCTACCCCAACCGCCCACACTTGCCTCCGCCATAAACCACCTACCAACACCACCTTAAACCACATACTGCCGCCCAAAACATCCACCACTGTCACCACCACCATCACACACTCATTGCCACCCACCCATTGCCCGTTACCCCCAACTGCCCACACCCACCTTTACCCTAAACCACCTACTAGCATCACCCTAAACCACCTAACGCCGCCCCATCACCACTGTCACACACTCACTGCCACCCACTCATTGCCCGTTACCTCCAACTGCCCACACCCACCTTCACCCTAAACTACCTACTGCCGCCCCAAAAATCCACCACCGTGACACACTCACCGCCATAGAAATACCCTTGATTTGGAGTTTAAATATTTCAAAATAAAACCCTAGATTTGAAACCACACAACTCACTACCGCCTAAACACCTACCACTAGCCAAAAGCCCATTAAAATACCCACCACCACCCAAAACTTACGAAAAACCACAAAAGACCCACAAAAACTACGGAAAACCGACGAAAAACCACAAAAAAAACCCACCAAAAACAACCAAAACCCACCAAAAACTAAAACATAAAACAATCAACATACCTTTCAATATTTCATCTTCTTAATGTTTAAAGGATTATATTCAAAGAGAAACCGCATCGATGGGAGAAGAAGAGAAAAAGACGATGAGGAAAGGTATAAGATAGAGAGAGAGATAGAGAGAGAGAGAGAGAGAGAGAGAGAGAGAGAGAGAGAGAGAGAGAGAGAGAGAGAGATCATGAGGGGAGAAAAGAGAGATAGAAAGAGGGAGAAGAGAGAGAGAGATCATGAGGGGAGAAAAGAAGATAGAAAGAGGGAGAAGAGTGAGAAATTAACCGTGAGGAGAAGAAGAAGGGAGAGAAATAAACCGTGAAGGGAGAAGAAAATAAGGGCGATGGGGCGGCTTGGGTTAAAATACTAGGGTTCCTTGTTCTTTTTTTTTTTAATTTTCTAATATATTTACTTAAGCCATTGGTAAAATACCGATAGTATTGAGCCATCGGTTAAACAATAATTTTTTTTAAAAAAAAAAGGACTTTACCAATGGATAAAAGCCATTGGAAAATTAATACCGAGAGCCTAGCCATCGGTATTGCTAAATTTCCGATGGCTTTACAAAATCATCGATATATTATATTTTTACTAATGGCTTTTGAGTGGCAACGTGGGAATTCTTGTAGTGTGCTAGAAAATCAAATGTACCATGACATGGTGCAAATGTCGTGACCCAATGCATGTTCCATGATGCGGTATGTTCCATGGCGTGATGCATTTGCGCCATGGTGCAATGCAGCACAATATCAACAGAATGTTTTAATTTTGCTAATTTTGCAAGATTGTGAAGATAACTAGCCTTAACGACCACTATAAACGCATTTTTCGGCGAATACGAATTAGGGTTAGGTTAGGGATTAGGTAGTTTGGCTTGATGGAACATATGGGTTTAGGTGAGTTTGGCTTAATAAAGAGGAAAGGAAAAGGCTTGGTTCAAGAAAGTCTTAGTTTCGCTGCCAACTTCACTGATTAGCGATAAAATCAAGGTCACTCATCACAGGGTTGGGGTCGTGGAGACATAATTGGGTGTCTATAGCAGCCCCTTAGTATTTTAGAACACTATAGGGTATTTTACTTGTGGGTGAAGTATATAATCCATCCCAACAGTATCGTACATGGTAATGGGATTTAATGGAGCGATAGTACACCTAGAGAGAAGTATTACACTACAAGTCCGAATTGGCAAAAGGGTCGTAGGAAGGGACATGAAGACGTAGTTTTAAAGTGGATGTACCAGGGACGTATAACGCAATAGTCGGCAGACTGTTGATACACGTCACTTAGTGTCACGGTCCGGGAGTTTAAACCCCGAAACGTGCGGCGCGCTCTAGCCTTTTGGCGGCAAGAACGCTAGCCTTGAGCGGAAGAGGGGCTTGTGAGCACAAAGCAACACAAGCGGGCAATAGAATCTCAGGAGCACTCACGTCTATCTGGGCGACGGAGTGCGGGTGGTCGGGGCTTGTGACGGCTGATACTTCAAAGCGGGCACAAGCGGGTCCGAACCACGAGTCCTTAGCGCATCAAGTTGGGTTGGAGGGGAGCTAATATGCAAGTAAGACACAATATCTATAAAGGTCTAACAACAAACAAGCATAAAAGCAAGGCAACACTTGGTAGAAGGCTTCAAGATTTCATTAATCATTTGCCCTCTAAAGAGCTTTAAATGACATACAAGGAGAATCCCTAGTGAACACTGATCTGACAGTAACACAATAATGGGACCTCAAGCTAAGAAAACATAACCTAAACTCTAGGAAAGCACTTAAATGGAATCTAATACATCAAAAGGAGTTGGATTCTAACATCCTCCCCCACTTAAGCTGTCGACGACCTCGTCGACTTACAAAAGTTACAATCAAAATTAGAAAACCCTAAACTATCTCAAGTTTCGGATGCGCCGTTGGTGCGGCTATCTTCTGGAATCTTATCTGACTCTTGAGCTGGATCTTCTTTGTTGACGAGGAGCTTGTCTCTGGAGTCGCTCGGCTTGAACATCTTGTTGAGAGCTTCATCTCTAAATTGGTGTTGGGGGACAACTGCTTCCACCATCATCTGTTGAATTAAGGGGGACAGCTGCTTCCACCATCATCTGTTGGGGAGCTGCTTCCTTGAGACTGTGGTGGAAAGCTTCAAGTTGTGGCTGGTGCCTCTTGGGTGACCATTTTCTTTGTAATCCCTTGCACGCGCCCTGCGTTGTTTGCTAAACCACTGTTTTTCCTCCCTCTTGGGAGGTTCTTCTTTGGTGTCTCGTTGGTGTCTCTGGGCTCGTCGCTCTTTGCTTCGAACCTTGTGACTGATTCTGGTTTTCGCGGGTGTGTATCTGGGATGTTGCCAACTCCATGGGCTTCATCTCCCGCTTCTCTGGGTTTCTGGTGCGAGCTTGTTTCTTCGATGTTGCCTTCTTCTCAGGCTCCATCACTCACATTGCCGAAAGATATCGGACTTCTGGTTCTCCTTGAGGTGCTATCATTCTCATAGCACTCAGGCGTCGTATGGAACCCATCCTATATGTGGGCTCCTCATCGCTGCTAGTCTCTTTTGTGGCCTCCTGAACGGACATGGATGACAATCTCTTTTGGATCTTGTCAAGTTCTTCTTTATGCTCGCAATCCCACCATTTGTGTGGACCTCGACAAAGTATGCAGTTTATTGCCCTTGTGTTTGCCGAGGATGCGCCGACCCTCGAGTTTCCTAAGTTGTGGGAGGGGGTAGATGTTTGTCTCTGGGCATCACCTCCTCCACTTCTTCTATGATATGTATTAATGGTGTTGGACGATACTCGTGAGCCGTTCTCTGTACCCTTTGGAGAGCTTGGAGACGGACTGTTAGAGCGTGTTGACGTCCCACTTGAATCCTTCTCGGATTGACGACCCTTCCCGACTGAGTAGTTCATCAATCTCTCAGCAGCACACATAGCAGCAGCGAGGGTATCAATATTCTGCCTCAAAATCTCTCGCTGCGCCCATTCCTTTAACCCGTTGACAAAGTTGAACACACGATCTTTCTCATTCATGTCTGTGATGTCCAACATTATCGCCGAGTATTCCTTAACATAGTTGCGAAGAGAACCCTTCTGGCGGCACTCTTGCAACTTCATCCGTGCAACAAACGCTGTGTTGACGGGGTAGAATTGTTCTTTGAGTTCCTCTTTGAACTCCGCCCATGTATCAATCTTGATCCTTCCTGCTTCGATGTCTGCGTGCTTGGTGCGCCACCACAGCTTAGCATCTTCGGACAAGTACATGATGGCAGTATCCACCTTCTGATCGTCACTTAGTTAACATATTCGGAAGTACTGCTCCATGTCGAAGAGGAAGTTATCAACTTCTTTCGCATCTCTAGCGCCACTGTAGTCGCGAGGTTTGGGCGGCTTTATCTTCGCCGCACCAACACCCAGTGCGTCTCTGCCCATAGCGCGCGTTAAGGTAGCACATTTCTCAAGTGCTTCGTTGGCTTTTCCTTGAACAAATTGCAATTGTTCGCGGAGGGCATCTCTGTCATCCATCAATTTCACAATTTGCTCGGCTTGCTCGTGTACAATGACTTGGAGCTCGGCCCATTTGTCCTCCTTCTCCTCGAGCCAAGCGAGCCTTTCTTCTACGAATTCCATCTTTGTGTAGCCCTCCTTGGTGCCTACACGGGTTGCTTGCGACGAGGTTTGAGCCTTGGCTCTGATACCAACTGTCACGGTCCGGGAGTTTGGACCCCAAAACGTGCGGCGCGCTCTAGCCTTTTGGCGGCAAGAACGCTAGCCTTGAGCGGAAGAGGGGCTTGTGAGCACAAAGCAACACAAGCGGGCAATAGAATCTCAGGAGCACTCACGTCTATCTGGGCGACGGAGTGCGGGTGGTCGGGGCTTGTGACGGCCGATACTTCAAAGCAGGCACAAGCGGGTCCGAACCTCGAGTCCTTAGCGCATCAAGTTGGGTTGGAGGGGAGCTAATATGAAAGTAAGACACAATATCTATAAAGGTATAACAACAAACAAGCATAAAAGCAAGGCAACACTTGGTAGAAGGCTTCAAGATTTCATTAATCATTCGCCCTCTAAAGAGCTGTAAATGACATACAAGGAGAATCCCTAGTGAACACTGATCTGACAGTAACACAATAATGGGACCTCAAGATAAGAAAACATAACCTAAACTCTAGGGAAGCACTTAAATGGAATCTAATACATCAAAAGGAGTTGGATTCTAAAACTTAGGCAGTGGTATCCACTTCAGCTCACCATGGTGTAAATATTTAATGACGGATACCCAGAACGGAAAAGGGAAACCATGAAACGGCCAGGTTATGCGACGACGCTTAAACAACCGGCTATAGTATACAACAGCAACATCTAAAGTAGTAACCGATAATCACATGAGAGAAAGAACTACTTCAACGCATGATCTAGCAATGGAGAACTTTGATACAAAGCCCATAACGATACCCAAACCATTTCCAAGTGGTGAAACTATTGAAATTGAGTTAAACTTGGAGTCCCGACAGAATGGTGCGTGTGGGACCCAATATGGATGTCAAAATGCGAGTCAATATGGTGAATATGTTGTGGAAAAATGTTGATATTTTCGCCTTTTCGACCGATGAGATGCTTGGCATTCACTCAGATGTGGCTCATAAGCTGAAAGTCAATAAAAAGGTTAGGCCAGTAAAAGTAGAAGAAGAGAAACATCTACACTCAGAAAATAGAAGCAATACAATAAGTTGTAGTGAATAAATTGCAAGCGCCTGGATTTATAAAACCTTGAATGGTTAGCAAATGTTTTTATGGTTAAAAAGTCATTAGGGAAGTGGCAGATGTGAGTGGATTTTACGGATTTAAATAGAGCCTACACACAGAACATTATCTTTTAATGCGGATTGATAGGTTTGTTGAATCCACTTCGAGGCAAACAATCCTTAGTTTCATGTATACATTCTCAGAGTATCACCAAATAAGCTTGTTTGACCTGCATATAATTCAAGCTCCGTTCATAACAGACGCAGGAGTTTACTGCTATAAGGCAATGCAGTTTGGGTTAAGAAATGTGGGTGCTAGATATCAAAAGTTGGTGGACAAAGTCGTTGAGCTCCAAAAGGGAAGAAATGTGGAGGTATACGTAGATGACTCGATTGTGAAAAACCAACTAGCATCAAATGATATTGCTGACTTAAGGGAGACCTTTAAGACGCTCAGATAGTATAGTATGAAATTGAATCTTGAGAAGTGTGTGTTCAGAATAAAATCAGAAAAGTTTTTGGGATTTTTAGTGAGAGAACGCGGCATCGATGCAAATCCCAATAAGGTTGATCCAATCCTCAATTTTCCTCAGCCAAAATCCATACACGACATTTAGAAGCTTATTGACATAATGGCCACAACTAAAAATAAAGTTTTTTGCGACCGTCCCAAGTAGTTGTTGAAAATGGGAAAAACGGTCGCTAGAATTATTTGTGACCGTTGTCGGTCATAATGATGTGGTCAATATTCATTTGGACGCAAGAAGCAAATTTTACGACTCAGAAGCGGCCGCAGATTTTTTTGCGACCGTTTTGTTTATTTTCAACGACCAACAGGATACATGTCGCAATAATACATTTACAACCTCTTTAGACGGTCGCAGTTATATACAATTGCGACCGCAATTGTTTGTCGCAAAAGTTAACAGCTTTGACCGTCACACGAAGTGGCATTAAAGTAACACTACGACCGTTATTGACAAGCTCTAAGCGATCGCAATTATGAAAAATTGCGACCGTATTACATCCAGTTGCAAATAATGTAAAATTATGACCGTTTTTGGCAGGCACTAAGCAGTCGCAATTATGAAAATTTGTGACTATTTTAAAGCCTACCCAAATTAATTTAATAATTTAACTTTTTAAAATAGGGACCGTTGCCTTTATTATTAAATGACGGCCGCCTAACCTGAACCTATCACCTGTACTCATAATAATTAAATTCGATAAAAATAAAAATTAAAAATAAAATGCATAATTTACAATAATAAAGTAAAGTTCGAACAATACTTACAATAATAATAATGTTCTAATTACTAATAACAATAAGGAAAAATTGTCAAGAATAATGTGACCTTTGGTTGACCTTCCAAAAAAAAAATGACCTTTTGATTATCTCAAAATAATATGACCTTGGTTGGGCATCCGCTCAAAATAGAACGTGACCGGTTGATAACCTGTTCAATGGGTTAAATCGGACACGTGTCACATTTTGATTGGTTAGAGTTTAAAAAAATTTGCAATAAATTAAATTTAAATTTAACAACTAAATCTTTAAAAAATAATTTAACAACTAAATCTTTAAAAAATAATTTTAAATTTGAAAAGAAAAAAAAAAATTGAAGCCACCCTTCCCATTCCCTTCCCCTTTTCCCCTTCCCTCTCCATAACTTTCGGCAAGAGCACCACCAAGCGCACCATTTTCCGCACAACTTTCTTGCCCCTAACCACCATTTTGCCCAGCCTTAATAACTGTCAAACATTCTTCATCATCACACAAATGACATCCCACAAATAGCCTCCCCCCTCCGTCAGCCGAAACTACCCACCATAAAAAAAACCCTCCTAATGCCTCCATCGAAAACCCCAAACAGATTCACTAACGAAACCACCTCATACGCTTGGAATCCTTTAACCACCGTTTGATAAAAAAAAAAAATAAAAAAAAAAAAAAATAAAAAAAACTAAGAAAAGGAAAGGGATAGTTAAGAGGAAAGTGCTAGTAAAAATTGGGTGAGGAGTAATGATTGATGAGTGGGAAAGGGGATGGGGAGGGGTTGATAGAGGAAGATTTTTTTTTAAAAAAAAATAAATTTAAAATTAAATTCATTTTTGTAAAAAAGGAAATTTAAAAATTAAAATATTAAATCCTAACCAATCACAACGTGCCACATATCATAGTTGACCCATTAAAACGATTACCAGTATTTTATTCTATTTTGAGCGGATGCCCATCAAAGGTCATATTATTCAAGGATAATCAAAAGGTCGTTTTGTTTTTGGAAGATCCGCCAAAGATCGTATTATTCTTGACAATATTTCCTAATAATAATATTAATTTTGTACTACTAATAATAATGTTTCAACTAACTTAAAATACTAAGCTAAGAGGTATATGAACAAGAATGTGTTCATTTGGTTTTGGATGAAATTTATTAATAATAATACTAATTTTCTAGCTAGTAAAAATTCATTTGCTCAAAACATTATTATTAATATTTTACAAAAAATAAATTTCATCCAAAATACCAACTACCTTTCAGTATAGCTGGTTAGGGATTCGGATGTAACCCTTGAGTAGTCGACTCGACAAGCTTCTTTTGGTAGGCATCCTGCAATATATATTACAAGTTTCTTGTTAGAACAAGTTTAATATTTGGCCAAAATAACTACTACTTTGCCTACACATTTCTTGTCAAATGAACTCATTCTTGCTCAAAACATACTAATATTAGCTAGTTTTAGATGTCTAAGGTTTGAAATCACAAGTAAAGTGCAAGTAACTAAGTTTTAGGGTCAATTTCATCCAAAATCAAGCAAATGAGGCTAATATGACTACTACTTTGCCTATTTTTCACATTTCTTATCAGATGAACTCATTCTTACTCATAACATACCAACATTAGCTAGTTTTAGGTGTCTGAGGTTTGAAATCATAAGTAAAGTGCAAGTAACTAAGTCTAAGGGTCAATTATTTCATGCAAAATTAAGCAAATGAGGCTAAGATGACTACTACTTTGCCTATTTTTTCACATTTCTTATCAGATGAACTCATTCTTACTCATAACATACTAGTGTTACCTAGTTTTAGGTGCATGTCTAAGATTTGAAATCACAAGTAACGTGCAAGTAACTAAGTTTTAGGGTAAATTTCATCCAAAAAAAATCAAGCAAATAAGGCCAAAATGAACCTATATTTTTAATTCCTTCTGTAAAATCTATATTTTCAACCATATGGTGGTTCAACATGTCATATATGAGTTCTATAGTCATTGTATGAACCAAAACAAGTTCGAATTCCATCACTTCAAGCGTTTAGGGTTCAAGTTTCCTAGAAAAGGTATTTCATTAGTTTCCAAAGTTGGATAAGTTACCGAGATTTGTTGTGCCATCTTGTTAGCCGCAACTTTTCCTTTTCTAGGAACATCCTTGAAATAAGTCTTTAAGAACACCTCAGGAGCCATAAGAAGCACTCCCTTGGCTTTCTAAGCCAGCACACATTAAATAACTATTTAAATGCTTGATATGTAACTACTTACATTTAACATTGTACAACATTAGTTATTACCATTTTATTTGTGTGCTTTGATGCAGAGATAGAACTTTGGAAGTGTGATGGCTCAATTGGATTAGACAGGGAACCACCTCTCCTGTTCTTCTTAGCTTTTTTTGACCTCGCCAAACATTTTAAGGACCCTATTTTCTTCATCAAGTCTTCAAACATGGCCTTTATTTCCCATACATTTAGGAACTGACTTATTTCTGACAGTGACATTGTATGTCAACTCTTTCAAACTCTTGCGTGCTTTCTTGTCATACTCCTTCTTATCTTAGGAATCAACATCACCACAGTCCAAATGAAATATTTGTGCAAATGTTTTAAAATATAACAAAAATTATGTGTTTAATCAGTAATTAAAATAAGCAATCAAAAAACACCTAAGTTAGATAACTAAACTAAAACTGGGCGGTGATATAATACCGTAAGATAGTCCCACCAATGGGTCCTAGTACCCTCGTCAACCTCATAGTTAATGGTTTGCGCCAATGTGCTTGGAAAATGCTCGTAATGGTAGTGTTGACAGTGTTATCATCGAACCTTAGAAACAAAATGCAAACACATGACATAATTACTTACATAAAAATACAAATTTAACCAAGATTCTTCAAGTTGGATTGAAACTAAGCTACCAAAACTTCACTTACCATAACCCTATAAGGTGCAAAGTCCTCGCAAAATTCGGCAGCATTTCCTATGAGTTCTCCAAGTACATAGTGTGAGCTCTTTTAAGCTTACATATGTACCCGGAGATTAACATAGGAAACAACATCAAAGGATAATACGTAAAATAAAAAACATAGCATACATTTACCACCTAAGTGAGATTAAATGTCCAAGAACAGTCCTAATCAGGGACTATCTGTAATACCCCGTATTTTTAATGTATCTTATAAATTATTTATTTATTAAAAAAATATATTTGGGTCAAATTAATTTAATTATGGGATTGAAATAAATTAAGTTTTATATTGGATCAATACTTACTCTACCCAATTGTAGCTTGTGTCCATATTAAGTCCAATCATACTTTATTTGAGCCAATTATTTCTCCTTCCTGTATTATCTTATGAGGTCCAAATATCTCAAACATACCTTATACCTCTTTAATCCCCAAAATCTTGCCACCTAAAATGTCAAATGGGCAAGGTAAAACTATTTTCCTTTTTCTCTTTCTTTTCCTTTTTCCTTCTTTTCCTTTTTCCATTCTTTTTCTCCTTTTCCTTACTTTTTCCCCCTTGTTTGTTTCTTACGTGAAACGCTGCCCCCTTTTTCCGTGAGTGTCTCTGCCGGACCCACCTACTGTCATGCCACCACCCCGGCAACCCCAACCGGATTTTGGCAACCACTCGCTAGACCACCACCACCGTGACACCATGCTTCTTTGTCCTCTTTGTTCCTTATTTTGTTTATTGATTTTAATTGTTTAAAACATGTTTTATTAGTATCAAAATCATGTTTAATTATTGAAAATTAAGTATAATTTCAGATTTATATAAAGAGTTTTAATTTTCAAATTTTGAATTTAGTTTAGAGTAAGGTTTTTAATTTCTAAAGACTTGATTTTTAGGGTTATAACATCAATTAATTTGGGAGTTTTATATGTTTCATATGTCTAATAATAATTAAACATAAAAGTGATGTTTTGATGAAGTTTTGAAGGGTTTTTAATTAATCAAAAGTGCTGGAAATTGTTTTTAAGTACTACTTTTGATGTTTTATAAAGAGGGTTAAATTACCCATTAAAAAGAAGATTAACTAAGGGTTTTAAAATAATTTTCAGATTATTATTGCTATTTAAAGTGAATTTAAATTGCTGAAAATTGTGTATACAAGGGTAATTGATGTAGTTTTATTGTCCCTCTATGTAGGATTCCTTGTTAAAGAAATGTTCTAGTATATATGGCTACTTAGTGGCGTTTTTGAGCTACGTATGCATACTCGGAATTTTATTTAGCGTGTAGAAGTATGCTAGGAATATTTTAAATGATTCCAAGTTAGTATCATGCAGGAATTGGTTGAAATTGTTGAATTGAATTGATTTCATGAAATTGAACTGGATTGTTGAATTGAAATGAAATTGGTGAATTATTTATGAAGCATGATCGATTGATATGATTTATTTATTGGAATTGGTGATTATGGAATATTGTTATCGAACCATACTTTTATTATTGGAATGATTAGAGGCATGTTTAATTAAACCTAAATGTTTAATTTGGTTTAGAATATAAAAAGGAAATTTAATTATGGTTCATATAATTTTTATTGATGCTATAAGCATGAGAATTGAGCTACTAAGTGTCTTAGTACACAGGATTAAAATGTATTGTGGTGCCTAAGTGCACTTAAGGTGTTCTAAACACCGAGGGATAGGATTTGCAGTGCTTTATGCGCTTAAGGTGTTTCTACACCGAGGTAGTTTAAAAAGGGTTCAACATTAAATTAAATGTAATCATTAAATATTCAATAATTAAATTGGAATGTTTGATTACTTGAATGATTTATGTTGATTGGTTGTGTTGTGGATTGAGAGTCATCACCAAGTCTAAAATATGTAAACAATATAAATTGAAAGAGATTACGCACCAAAACTCCTGAAACGTATATAACTCGAGTGTGGACATATGGGGGGAGTTATGGGGTTTTATATTTAACTATAGCTTCTACTTGGATACATGCTGTATTTTTCTTTTTATTATTTTATGCGCAAGACATCCGTCACTTTCATGTGACATCTATGCCTACCCGGTTAGCTCCCGGAGTAGTTTAACCAATTCTTAAGGGCAAGGAATTGGTTGGAAACCCGCTCGATGCGTAATCAAAGTAAATAAAAATAAAGTAATGAGTCTATGTTGTGTATATTATTGTATGTTGAAATCTAAGGAAAGGTAAGTTTTGTTGTTATTGCAAGGATGCTATCATGCTAGTGTGTTTCCTTTTATGTTTTGTTGTTATTGTTATTGTTGTTGTTTTGTGTGTGTGCCTTTGGCCTTGTCTTTATCTTGGCCCTACGACAACCCATTTTTTATGGTGAGTAGTAGGGCCAGTTTAAAGAGAAGTTTTTCAGGTGATGCGACAGATTCATGTTGGGGTTTGAGCGAAGAGCGAATCTTGTTCTAGTTTTATTTCGAATATATGATTATTATTGTTTTTTGGTATATTGTTATTGATTGATGATACTAACGCGTTGGTTTTAAATACCTTTGGTTTTACAATGGTCTGAAGTTGTAGGTTTGATTTCGTTTGACTTTGACTTTACTTTTGTTTGGTTGGACTGTCGGACTTTGACTTTGTTTTGAAAGCTTTTAAAAAGAGTCTTTTATTGTGTGTCTTTGATAAATGTCTTAGCCATTATCACGTTGGCGGTAATGCCTTATATTTTTCCTATTTTGTATTTTAAAAAGGGCAAAACAGATATTTTAAAGGAAGGAAATTCTAGGGTGTTACACCATCCAAGTCATACTCTTAAGTGAGATTAAAGTAGGGCAAAAACAACATACATTAACCACCTAAGTGAGATTAAAGTAAGGCAAGAATAGTCCCAATGAATATGCCTTGAACGTGTATCTAGGCATATGATGATGCAAATAATTTCATTTACAAATTTAAAAAATATGATAGATTATCAATTATGATATGATCATTTATTTATATTTATATTTATTAAAATGCATACCTTTTATAAATATTTTAATATTTATATTCATTAATGAATAACCTAATAAATTTAACAATAATGTACATAAACTATAAAGACACATACCATATTAATGAATTAAAAAGTGAAACATATTTCATACTACAAAAATAAAAAATAAAAAATAAAAACGACAATTTGAAAGTTAACAATTACAAATTCAAACACAATCCACAATAAATAAGTACATGCAATTTTAACTAGTTGAAATTATGCAACATACACTACAAGGTTGAACAACTAACCTTAGAAAGGACCAAATTTATGCTAAGCAAACTCCAATTTGAATGTTAATCTACATTATTCAAACAAAATAAATAATAAACAAATTATAATGTTTACTCCACAAATTTTTAATTATAACAAAAAACGAATGAAGGAGTTACCTTGGGTGGTGCCGGCAAGTTGAAGGGAGAATAAGGAGTTAACACCACAATTGAGTACTAAACTTTGCACAAAGTTGCAGGGAAGGTAATGAAGTATGAATTGTTACAGTTAGAGTACTCCTAATAGAGTACTGAACTTTGTGACCTTCAGCAACCGGTTTAACATAAAAAAAATAAAAAATAAATAAAAAATAATACGAAATTAAAATATCTGACTAATGTAATGCAAGGGTACTAAACTTTCAATTTGTTCAAGAGATGGCAGTTACAACTAGCCGTCTGAGTTCCAAAAAAAAAGTAGCATGTTATATATATTTGGCTCCATATCATATTTCTACAATTCAACGCAAACAGATACACCATTTCTGCAAGGAACAATATTGCTCAAAAAAATTAGTTGTGTTGAAAAAAAATCATTGTTTTAAACAGAAATTAGGAATGTCTAGGATCGGTTCAGGGGTGAGTGCAAGGTCAAAGAGATGTAATAGTAGTCTATTAGTGTCTAAAAGCAGGGCATGGACAAAGGATAACCGTGGAAGGAGGTTCCTTGCTTGCCCTGATTATGATACAGACACAGGAAGAAGGGGCTCCAATTACTTTAGATGGGATGACCAAGAAGATCGATCCTATAATTGGCAGCTAGACTGAGGTAATTTTAGGCTTAATGCAAGATAAACGGGAACTAAATAATGATGTTATGACTATGAGTAAGGAACTGAGGCAATCTAAGCAACATATAAGGAAAATAGAGAGTGATTACTTGCTGCTGAAGATGAGAAAGGCTTCTAGAGTGAACTTCGGGGTAAAATATAATTTGTGGAAGTTGATTGTGTTGTGTGTGTAGGTGTTTGTTGGTAAGTTTATAGGAAATGATGTAATGAAAAAATTTGAACAACAATTTAAATCAGTTTACCTTGATGCTACTACTTTCTCGTTCTCCTAGATCTTGCGAGGTATTGTAATAT
This sequence comes from Chenopodium quinoa, assembly GCF_001683475.1. Lineage (NCBI taxonomy): Eukaryota > Viridiplantae > Streptophyta > Magnoliopsida > Caryophyllales > Amaranthaceae > Chenopodium > Chenopodium quinoa. Next base: position 12,306,893 of record NW_018744239.1, read on the forward strand.
GATTAAGTAATCTTAATTAGCATACATGCTATTGATGAATGAATGAATTGCATTTTGTTAATTGAAGTGTATATATATATATATCTTTGTAAAATTACCTACAGTGCTTGACTTGAGATAAAATTTGTATGACTTTGACTTTGTTGGCTTAAGAGTGGGTACTCTTGACTGAAAGAGTACATTGTTTGATATCCCTCACAATCTGTGTTGGTGGAGTTGGGGCTTGAATATTTGTAGACTAAAAAATAGATAATGAAAGAATTACCAAAAAATAAATAAGATTGTACTAATTGTTAGGGCTAGTTGACTTAAAGAATTACCAAAAAAAATAAGATTGTACTAATTCTAAAACATTTTAAAACATTCAAAGGTTCGTTATTGTCCATTTTTTTTTAGAATGGCCAGTGATTCAATGCCAAAACCGCTGCCCATTTATGCCTTAAAAAAATATTATATTTTTTTTCGGCAAACCAATATACATATATAAACTTAGATATTTTTATTAATAAATGCTTGTTATATTACATTTTCATACAAAAAAAATAATAAATAAATAAAGCCATTACAATTAGTATAGCAGCATGCACAGAACAGTTCAGCACCTAACAGACCAACAGCAGCATAGAAGCAGGAACAACAGCATCAATGAGGATAAATTCCCATGGTAACAATCTTCCTCATCTTTGGTAATACGAAATTCACTTACTACTCCTTACAATAATTATTACATACATGTAAGCAAAATATAATAAGCACAAATTTTAGGGTACTAATGCAGAATGTTTCAACACCAAACAAGATTCGTATGTAGTTAAGAGTAGTACTTTGATAGCTTCTTGGAAGAAAAGAATAGTAATCAACATCCCAAAGAGCTCCTTAACAACCCTTGTAAACCGTTTAATGATCGTGGCAACATTGAGTATCAAAAGAAAGATAAACATGAGGGCAGTCCACACACAAACCCTGAAAAAAATACAGCACCATTAAAATATCAGCAACTCCATACAAATTCATCATCTTTTTCTAAGCACACTTGTTTGTCAAATACTTCATACATACCATCCTGCCCAAGCAAGGTAAAGTTCCTTTCCCACCCTTTCGCAAAGTTATAGAGATAAGAGTACATGATCACCCTAATATCAAATGATCAAGAAATCCAAATACCAAATTTCGCCAAAAAAATCACAACTAAAGGTATTAGCACAGAAAAAGAAGTAATTAGCAATATAAAGACCTATACTAAAATAGAAATCACAAGTTTTATTTTCAGAAATAACGACAACAATCACGACAAAAGAGAACCTTCAGTTGAAACATTACCAAATTCAAGATCTCAACTTCTCTACATTACAGTTCCCAGTCAATCAATGATCAAAAATCACCCAAACATACTGATATAGCATGAAAATTAATAATTACCTCATTATTCACTTCACATTTCAATCAAAACTCAAAAAATGCATAAATCAATGTATACTACAATACATTATCACCAATTTTTAATGCTAGATCTATGATTAAATCAATTTTTTTTATGCACGCATGATCATAAAATGATTCAAAAACAGCAAGATTGCATAATTTAATTTCGATCATCAAATCATCCAAAACAGCAATCCTACAAATTGTGAAGTAGAAATTTACTAGAATAATGCTAGAATAATGCTCGTAAGATACTCATCAGCCACAAATTAATTATGAGAGTAAAAAAGAGGGTTTTTTTTTTAAAATAATTAAAATGAAAATTAAACCACAGAAAACAAAAAATGCAATTTAATGTCAAAATTCAATCGAATAAACCCTAGATCTAGACAAATTAAGCATTATATTACATAAAATCAAATAAAATAACAAGAATTTAAGGGTTTGACATACAAGAGAAAACGAGAGAAGAGGCGGCACCAAGGAAGCCAACGAACGAAGCAATTTCATCGCCATTAAGACAGCAGTAATAGATACCCCATTGTCTGGACCTTTGCTAGAAAACACTACTGATGCTTAAAAGCGTAGGCATAAGGAGACTCTTGATCGAGTTGTACCAATCACTTGCTTGATGCTCACGATTATAGAGCCTGGTCTTCAAAAGCGTTTTGAAGACAAGGATGCATATTTAATCATGCAAGAATTCAAAGCTTTGTTTAAGAAACAAGCATGAGTTGAGAGGTATGAGCTACATCGAGAGGTTTTGGACTGTAAGATGGAGAATGGTGCAACAGTACATGATCATGTTTTCAAAATGATCGGCCTAATTAAAAATATGGAGAAACTGGGACACCCATACAGCCGGGAAATGGCTACTGATATAATTCTCCTCTCACTTTCAGATTCTTTCAATCAGTTTATCATGAACTTCAATATGTCCGAGGTTGACAAGACATTGAATGAGTTGCATGCCATGCTGATTAGTGCAGAAAAACATATCCCTAAGAACAATAAGAAGGATGTTCTTATGGTCCAAAAGGGAAAGGGGTTCAAGAAAGAGGCTAGCAAGAAGAGTAAGGGCAAGAAAATTGCCAAGGCTCTAGAAAAGCCCAAGTCTACTCTTAAGCCCAAGGTAGGAGTTGCAAGCGAATGCTTCTACTACAAGAACAAGGGGCATTAGAAGCTTAACTGCCAGAATACCTCGACTACCTTAAGAAGAATAGAGCATTAGCCTCAGGTATAATGCTATAAATACATTTTAACTTCTACTTAGGTATGTGATACCAAGTTGCAGTGCTAACATTATTCATGTTCTGCAAAGGTTGTAAAGAAGTAAAGCTAACTTGGAAATGGAGCTTGAAGGTGCTCGAGAAGTGTTCTAGTGGCTAGAGAAAGCTTCTTAGTTTGATTTCAGTTTTATTGAACATTAGACTTGCTATTTCTAATTTTATTGAGACAATTTTCAGTTTTTGTGGAAATACTAATTTGGCTTTACTCATCATGGACAAGTGTTGTTCCTTGATGAGGTAATAAAATGTCTTTCATTTGCTAGTTATGAGTTAATTTTGTTTTACAACATGGAAATAAATAGATCACAAAAAGCGACGAATTATAGATGGTTCAAACCCAACCTACCTATAACATTGTAGGTTATATCAACCAAACGCGCATATAATGATTACATAAGGATGGACTCCTATCCTCATTAGATTATGAATCGTTTGAGAATTTTGAGTCATGCTTGTTGAGAAAAATGACCAAATCACCTTTTATAGGAAAGGTGAAAGAGCTAGTGACCTTTTGGCACTTATACATATAGATGTATGTGGGAAAATGAGTTTAAAAGCTAGAGGTAGGTTTAGCTACTTCATAACTTTTACTGACGATTAAAATAGATTTGGTTATGTCTACTTCATAATACTACCTCCTTTACATATTATTTGCAACTTTGGAATATTTTATATCTCACAAATAATACCCCAAAGTTGCAAATAATATGAAACGGAGGTAGTATTTTATTTTACTTAGTTTCATATGTGGTTGGTCGCACCTTGTGGTTGGGATTACTTGGTTAGTGGTTACTCGGTTGGTCAAGGGTTACTCGATCGATCAGGGGTGACTCGGTCAGTCAGGGGTTACTTGATCAGTGTTTTGGCGTGTCTCATCCAGCCACACGATATGGTCTGCCACACAGAAAACCACTGATTTTATTTTAATAATTAATAAAAAAAATTAGATCTAAAATAAATTGCAATTATTTTATTCATTGGCTAAAATATAACATTTTCCTATGTCATACTCAGAATTATCTTGAAAAGGTCTCCTTTATGTAAATTTATCATAATGCTGGTTCCATTTATCACCCAAATTTTATTCATGATAATTTTTAAAAATAATAATTTTATGTGTCGATCTGATAATTTTTTATTTTTTTTATAATCCAATATATGTAGCGCTTTAAAAAAACTAATCTTACATGGCATAATCCTATTGTAGAAATTTAAAAATGTTAATCCTACGTGGTACTCTAATAATTTTTAAAAATTAAAATCCTACGTGGCACTCTAAAAATTCGGGAAAAAACTCCCATATATATATATATGTATATATATATATGTGTGTATATATATATATATATATATATATATATATATATATATATATATATATATATATATTAGATTGTGAAACTTTTCCAACTTATTAATACTAGAAACTCCATTCATTGAAGATTAAACGTACGGAGTATACTTTATCTTATTTTGATGATTTTCTATTTACCTATAATGTCAAATACTAATTCTTTACTTTAAAAGTAGAGATCTATATCACAGTTTTTGATCTTCTTCTTCTTTTTATTTTTATTTTTATTTTTATTTTAATTTTTTTTTCTTTTCAATTCTCTATTAAAGTAGCTTTTATTTCTCAAAAATTAGAGTAGCTTTTACCTCAACTAAATAGATCTATATCACAGTATTTTAAAAATATTTTATTTATTTATTTTGTTTATATGGGGATGATCCTCAATAAAAAAAATTTGATAGAATAACCATAGACCTAAAACACTACTACTTTGTATGTTTATTGGAGATTTGAGAGGGAGTCGTGCACACTTCGCGTGTAAGCTTATGCTTAGTCGGTTATTAAACATCTAGAGATCGTATATTTTGGTACATTGACTTGTGGTTTTTGTAAATAGTTATATATAAACGAGAATTTATGAATAATTTTTAATGATTGAGGAAAGGGGAAAAAAATGATGATTCGAAAACCAAAAACGTGTTTATCGAATAAGGTTGGTGGCCCATATAAGACTTTGCTTTCTAGCTCGGAAGTATAATGGGAAGGCAATATTAGTAAGCCATCTTGAATAGTTGCATTTCTCAAGCATAACATACTAACATTCCGTTGTGTTTGCCATATTATTTTGGTGGCTCGTATTAAACTAAAACTAGAATAAGTTCCGTGCCATGCGTGGTTTTTACAAAATTTTATAACGAATTACAGAGTATAATGTTAATTCAAAATCAAATTAAAAAAGTTTGAATCTTAACTTATATCCAGAATTGAACCTCGCGCGAACTCAAATTAGCCCAAAGGGTGAATTGGGTGGAACACCAAAAAAATAGAATAATATTTTGATACAATAAAAGATATGGAAAATATTTCTTTAGGAAGTGAATCACAATTAAATGATTTGGTGAATGTTTTTTTTAAGGAAGTGAATCACATTATATAAAGAAAAGGATTTTTTTTTAGGAAGTGAATAAAAAAAAAAGTTTTGGAGGGAAAAAAATAACATCAAGAAGTGACACGTGTCATTCTTGGTGTTTGTTGTTGTATTATGTTATTGATTGCTAACCCGTAAGTATAATGAGAAGCCAATGTTAATAGCTTAACTTGAATAGTAAATTCTTGTGCTAGTGTATCTTATAGGCCTTATTTTTGGTCCATTTGGCGATACAAGTATTTGAAAGATAAAATTAAATAACATAGCACATCTATACAAATATATTAAAAGGCGTTTCTAAGAACGTCTATGCGCCACATAGACCCCCTCATTTTGCCACATCACTTACTCAACTCCTCAATATGTCATGTCATCCACTCAACTCCTTAATAGGCCAAGTCATCCACACAACCAACAATACTCCATGTTGTCTCAACTATATTGAAAAAAAATATATGGATGAGAAGGTTCGAACACTTGACCTCTTAGAAGAAAAGTTATTGTATAACCATCTAGGCTAATTGTTAATTATGTTTTAACATCGCACAATAAATAATATTATACTACAAAGTATTGAAGGCACATAAAACATACAAACTATTAGATGCTCTTATAAATTAGCAGTTGCACAACTATAAAAGTAGTAACCTGGGACAACGCCCGGGCTACTCAATAGTTGAACATTAAAAAGAAGTAATTATTAATGAAGTTATAATGAGAACTAGGAACTAATCTAGGCCCTCAGTGTAACACCCTAGAAATTGCTTTCCTTAAAATACCAAATTTTGCCCTTTCAAAGTACGAAGAAGGAAAATCTAAGACATTACCGCCACCGTGAAAACGGCTAAGGCAAATATCAAAGACTCACACAGTGGTCAACCTACAACTTGGAACCATCCACTAGTAGAATAAACTAAATAGGAAGCGTTCAAAACCGTAATGGGAAGTGGTTTTTGAACCGCTTCCAATTAGGGGGCTTCCCATTGCCAATTGAAATTGGAAGCGGTTTGAACCGCTTCCCATTTGAAGGGAATGAGAAGCGGTTCAATGCCTGAACCGCTTCCAATTATGCCTTCATATTATAAAAATAAAAAATAAAAACAAAAATAAAAACAAAAAATCACAAAAAATAAGAATTTGATAAAAAAAAATGAAACATATGTAGCAAAATATAAAATTTCATTCATAATTACTTGTAAAATTACATTCTAATTCCCGTAAAAAAAAAATACATTTTAATTAAAAAAAATTAAAGCTACTACAAAGTACACACCACCGAAACCAGAGCTATTCTGCCACCGCAACCACCACCATTCAACCACCACTACCTCAACGAACAACATTAAAAAAAAAAAAAAAAAAAAAAAAACCTAGTGAATACCACTGAAACCACCGTCATCCTGCCACCGCCACCGCAACCATTGTCATTCTGCCACCACCACTGCAACGGACAACCTTTTAAAAAAAATTAAATCAAAAAGTTTACTAATTATGCAAATAAATTAAAAAAAATTCATTAACACATCAATAAATTTACAAACCCTAACCAAATTTCAACTAAAAAAATGCAAATAAACCATAAATCTAACCAATTTAAAGCAATCTAACTTAACCTAATAGTTCAAAAATTCATATAAAAGATGAAATTGGAAAAAAAAACTAGATCTAAATTCTTACTTTAAATATAATTCGATTTGAAAAACGGTTCGTCGGTGTCGGTGGTTCTTCGCCTCGTCGTTGGTTCTTTGCCTCGTCGGTGTTGTTGGTGTTGCGTTGTTGTTGCTCGGTGGTGGGGTCGTGGGTCTGCTCGGTGGTGTTGTTGTTGTTGGTGAACCGCAATCACTTGCGTTGTTGTTGGTGTTGCGTGAAGGAGATGAAGAGGAGGAGAGAGAAAGAGAATGGAGAGGAGGAAGGAGCAAGAGATGCTGAAGGAGGTGAGATGAAAGTGAGAAAATGGAGAGGAGGAGTGAGAAAATATGAGGGGCGTGAGGCAAAATGGAGAGGAGAGAGAAAATATGATGGGCTTGTATGTATAGGAAAGAAGTCGGTTTTTTTTTAAGGGAAGCGATTTGAACAGCTTCCAATTACTTTTTGGAAGCGGTTCACTCCAAACCGCTTCCAATTATTTTTTAGAAGAGATTCACTCCAAACCGCTTCCAATTCTCTTTTGCTTTTTTTTTTTTTGTCGGGTTTTTGTATGGAATTGGAAGCGGATTTCTATAACCGCTTCCAATTAGTGGCTTTCCATTACCTATTTTCTACTAGTGATCGTAGGCCCTTAAAACCAAACAATACTGAAAACCTTTGCGTTAGTCTCATGATCAATAAAAACAAATAATACATAAAGCAAATAAAACACATCACAATCCTATGAGAACTAAGCATGATTCGTTCTTCACTCATGCCCTTCATGAATATGCTTTATCACTTGAAAAGTTTCTCTCTACTTGTCCCCACTACTCGTCATTAGAAATGGGTCGTCGTAGGGCCGAGGCAAAGACAAGGCCAAACAAACATGTAAACACACAATCAGCAAAGATGAGTACATAAACGTAATAAAAACACATACTAACATGCTTTCATCCTATCATCACACAACTCACCGTGTTGCACTTGTTTACAAGCATACAAGACACCCAACACCTAACTAGACAAATACCAATGTTCATTTAAATTTGATTATGCATCGAACGGGTTTCCCTTTAACCTGCCCCAATAAAGGGGTACTAACATGGGAGCTAACCGTGAAAGTATAAAATAAATTAAACCACTTGTAAGTGGCGGAATTCCTACGCAGAATAAAAAGGAAAATAAAGCGTCATGTACTCCAGTAGAAATTATGGTCAAATATAAAGTCGCATACCTCCCCCCATATGTTCATACTCAAGGTATATACGTTCCAAAAGTTTTGGTGCGTAATCTCTTTCACTTTACGTTATTTACAAATTATTAGACTTGGTGATGACTCTAAAACACAACACAAATCAAACACTATAATTTATTCAAGCATTCAAACATACCAATTTAAGTTCTTGAATAATTAGTAACCACATAAATTTAATGTTGAACCCTTTTTAATCTACCTCAGTGTCAGAGACACCTTAAACGCATAATGCTCCCCAAATCCTATCTCTCGATGTTTAAAACACTTTATACTAGGTGAAAACACGTAATCCGCACCGATTCAAAACCTCCATTTAGCACCGGTTTTGAACCGGTCCTGATTTGGTGGGTGCTAAAACCCCAGACATTTCGCACCGGTGCGAAATCAGACTTTTGGCACCGGTTTTGGGTGAAAACCGGTGCTAAAAACCACACTTTTCACCCCGATTTTGCCTTAGAACCAATGCCAAAAGTCCCCAAAAAGTTTTTTAAAAAAAAACTTTTAGCACCGGTTCTTTTCCAAAACCGATTTGGTTTGAACCGGTGCTAAATCCCTTTCTCCCCTTTTTTTTCTCGTTTGTAATTCGCACCGGTTTAATAGGAACCGGTGCGAAAAGTCATTTTTCCAATCCCGCCCATTTCTTTTACCACCAGTTTTCAAGAACCGGCGCGAAAAGTGCGGTGCCTAATTCATTTATTCTACTAGTGTTAAGTGCACTTAGGCACCAATAAAATAATTTAATCCTCGTGTACATAGACACTTAAATAGCTCCTTCCTCATGCTTATAGCATCAATAAAAATTATATGAACCATAATAAAATTCCTTTACAATATTCCAAACGAAATTAAACACTTAGTTTAATTAAACATGCTCTCAATCATGCCAATAATAAAAGTGTGGTTCATATTCAACATGCCAACATAATCAATTCCAATCACCAATTCATCACAAATCATTCACCAACATCAATCCAATCAACAAATTCCAACCAACACCTATCATGATACTACTTGGAATTAATTAAACAAAGCCTAGCATGCTTCTACATATTCAAGTAATTACCAAGTACGCGAACGTACCTTGAATATGATCTCAAAATCGCCATGACTAAATAAAATCACTCACTTGGAAGTCTCCTACAAACCAAAATTACAAAGAAGTATTAATACCTCTTTCACACAAATTTCCAGCAATATATACTCTCTTTAAATCACTCATAAACCCTCTAAAATATTCTGAAATTTAATTTAAAACCCTTACTTTTATTCCCAATTAATGGGTAATTAAAAATCCTTCCAAGAAACTTAATTATAGCTTATATATAAAAATTCCAGCATTATTAAAACATCCTAAACTGTTGTAATTATGTTTTAAAACACCTATTTCAATAATTTAAATCACCTACAATCAAATCCCATCAATAAACATTAATTTAGAAACCTAGGGTTTACAATTTGGGGCTTTTTAATTCAAAATCAAATCTGAAAATTTATATACAAAATACTTATTATTAAACATCCTAAAATCATCACAAAACCCAAAAACAATAATTTAATTTAGGTAGAGTTAATTAAAAATCAAAAGAAGGTTTTTTTTTTAAAAAAAAAAAAAGCGTGGCGCACGACCACCATGGTTGGGCGGCTGCCACACGGCCGTCTGGTGGCCGCCGCTACTGGTGTGCCGGTGGTGGTGGCCGCCAGCCGTGTGTGTTGTGTGGTGACGACGCCGACAGTGTGTGGTGGTGTGTGGGTGGTGATTAAAAGTAGAATAAATAAAATTAAGGGGAAAGAAAAAATTAAGGAGAAAAGAAAATAAGAGGAGAGAGAGAGAGAGTTTACCTTTGGGTGCACTCCACCTTAGGCATATGATGGGTATTTCTACCCCCTCTCAATCCCTCCTACTTAAAATTCCTTTACCACCCTTAATGATCTCTTTCCTAGTCAAACTTGTATTTTGACTTTCCATAAATATCATTGACTTTAAAATTTATCTTTTTATAAAATAATATGCCCCAATATTCTTAAATCGTTAAATAAAATATTTAAAGATTATTAAATAATTAAAAATAAACTTTTAATTAAAATAATTCTTTTTAAATTAATAAAAATACCATAAATAATTCATTTCGAATTATTTAAATACTTTAGGAAATACTTATTTAAATCAAAATACGTATAAAAATACGGGGCATTACAATCAAATCATGTTAATCGGATAGGCCAAATGCTTTCTGTGCCATTAATGGCATTTTCGTAATATTTCAACTTTATAAAGTAGTTTCCAATTTTATTTCTACAAAGTAAATGAAAAATTAGTAAAAGTAAATGAAATCAATCATAGTAAATAAAGTTGTCTTAAAAGTTAAAAAAAATAAAAAAAAAGGATTAAAAACTACAAAATTACAAAAATGCCATTAATGAGGGCGGGTGAAATGTGAGCCATCAGATGGAGCGCAATCAACGGCTAAGATCGGTTCTTAGTTCTTGATTAGGGGATTTTTACCTCACCACGTGGACCAATTAGAGTCCGACACGTGGGCCAATCTAAGTCCGCCACGTGTCACCCTAAGGAGAGCGTAAAGTGGACTTACCGGGGCTCGACATGTGGCAGACAAATATTCAGTAAGAGCTTGGCGACCTTCAAGGCCTAAATCCCAATACAACCTGTTAGTCCTAGGTCTCTTAACCTAGGATGGGCATGCATTTCGAGACCCTATAAAAAGGAGATGTTCCCACTTGGGGAACGAGAGCACTAATTATAGAATTAATTACCCACGAGAGTAAATACTCAGATATTGAGGCCGTCTGTGATAGCTGGATGATCATTTCTTGCCATAGAGAGACCTGATCCCACTTTACATTCTGCACTTTTTATCTTCCGAACACATTCTAACTTGATCATCAGAGGCGGACTCCAACCAACCGGAGTCGTCGTTATTTTGCAGGTACAGGCATCCGGAGTCCAATCTTGGAATTGTAACTCTCCCACAGGACACATAAAAACCCCAAAACATTTGGCGCCATCTGTGGGGAGAGTACTTCTAAGATGGTTTCACAAGAAACTATACCGCCTCATAATGAGAAACGACCTATGGACGACTTTGAGGTCTATTCGAACCATGACACTAATGACGACTTTGAAGTCAAAACCTATGTAGCTGTTGACGGTTCACTCAAAACCAGGCACACCCGTCCTTTAGAAATAAGGGAATGGGGAAAAGATCAAGTTGGTCTAAGCGAGCCAATTAAACAGCCGTTTGGACATCACCAGGCGGTAGAAAGCACAACCCCTATTACTCAAAACGAACTCATGGAATTGATGACAAGTTTCAAGGGGAAAATCAAAGACTTGATCAACAAGAAGATGGTTGGCTCAAGTAGAGGTCAGTCGGCCAAAAATAAAAAGCCAGTCAAGGACCGAGTGCCCACTCCCCATCCTAAATCAAAGGAGGAGAACCAGCCCTTGATTGACTTTTCCAAGATCCGATTTCCTGAAACATGGAAGAGGAAGGCCATCCTGCATGTTCGGTCGGATGGCTCAAAAAAGACATATTATGATGAAAAGTCAAAAATTGTCTAAGTTGGCTTCAACGTCGAATTACTCAGATAACTTTCAGAATAACTCAATGAGGTATTCGCAATCGAACCGGGAGAGTAAGTCAGGCGACTTGTCCGTCCACACTAGCCCTTAGATAATCCATTCGGCTCTGTATGTGCCTCAACAGCCATACATGTCGTATGGTCAACCATACATGCAGCCGATCGTCTTTGGGGGTCAAGCGACACAGAATGTCCAACCTTTGGACTGGCAGCTCCGTCTGCTAAAACTTGGGGAACAACCTTCTGTGTTCTCCAATGAAATAATCGAAGCGGCACGGCCGGCCAAGGTTAAAAATGTTCTGGTAGGTACCTATGATGGTACCACTAACCCAGAAGATCACCTAATGGCATACACCAACCTTGTGTACTTACAGGGGTTGGATGATGCTGCCTGGTGCCGATTTTTCCCGACCACATTGAAGGGCGTCGCCCAATGATGGTTTGGCAACCTGCCTACCAGATGCATCAATAGCTTCAAGACGCTTGCGTACTTGTTCGCTTCTAACTTCTCTATGAACATTCCTGCAAAGAAAACAAGTCTTGACTTGGGTGCAATACAACAGGGAGATAGAGAAGGGCTAAGGTCCTATGTTAGGCGGTTCAATCTGATGAGAATTCAGGTTCAAGGGCTGTCTAATAAAGTGGCCTATACAGACTTCTCCAAAGGTCTGAAGGACGGATCGGCCTTTAAGGTTGACCTCGTCAGAAAGAGGGTTGCTACCCTCCAAGAAGCTCTGATGGAGGCGGACGCCTATATACAGGCGACCGAACTCTACAACACCAGTAAGTAGTCGGACTTAAAGTAGTCTGACAGAAAAGAGAGTCGGCACACTCAACTGGCCTAAAAAGAGAAAAGAAGTCTGGGCGGTTGATGACCCTGAACAACCGTCCTAGAAGAAACAGAAAGAAAGTAAACTGTACGTCCCAAAGTACGAGTTTATTATGGACTGTTACTCCATCCTCATGGAGATCAAAGACCGGGTGACCATTGAGAAGACGGCTGCTATGAAAGATTCCGTCAAGAACCGAAACAAAAATAAATATTACCACTTCCATGAGGACATTAGCCATGACACCAACGACTGCTATAGTCTCAAGCGGCTGTAGGACTGAGTGGCTGATAAAGGGTGCTCAAGTCATATATTCTAAAGTCTAAGGTTACCCTGCAAACTAACCATGGGCGGTCGTCCAAAAAGAAGTCACAACCTACTAATAGTTCGGACACTGATGACGAACCGATCTATACAATAGCAGGCGCCTTTGCTGGAGGAGGCCCAACCATCTGGGGCACCAAGGACTACATCAGGCGGCTGGATGTCAACTCAATGGACGAGGGGAAGGCGTCTAAGGACACCTTCCCTGAAGTTGTCATCACTGACAAAGACAGGGGTAAGGTCAGGCGACCGCATGATAACCCCATAGTCATTGAATGCAAAGTGGCTAACCAGAAGGTAGGCCGAATCCTCATTGACACTGGTGGTTCGTCTGATCTCATCAGCAACAAGTGCTTGGCAAAGCTAAAGTACAAGCCTATCAGTATGCACAAATTATCTCATCCCTTAGTTGGTTTTGGGGATGGAGTTGTGCATCCGGTAGGATGAATCGACCTACCTATTCGGTTGGGGGAGAAGGGAGAAGGACACCACATGGTAGTTCGGTTCCTGGTCGTTCAAGACTTGACTGCCTACAATTTGATATTGGTCCGCCCCACTCTAAATGAATCCAAAGCTGTTATCAATCCATCCCTATGTTCCTTAAATTTGAGAAGGATGATGGAACTGTTGGCTCCTTAAAAGGAGATCAGAAGACGGCTAGAGAATGCTACCTCTCAGACGTCAAGCCTATTGTGGCCATATCCGACTAAGGTGAAGAGCCAATAGACCTTGACGAAATAGGATGTTGCGCCTATTTTAATAGCAGCCGGCAAAAAGAGAAAGGTCGAACAGTTGGTAGCTGTGAAAAAAGAAAAGCAATAGCAATCACTGACCGGGGAACAGTCAGATGAACTCCGTTCCAAGCCGGCTGGTGAACACAATGATATTACCCTAGACGACACTCGTCCAAAGCGAACTGTTAAGGTTGGGACAACTGCTTTTGCGAGATTGGGTGCAAACTTGCACAACCTACTGAAAGAATTAAAAGACATCTTTGCCTTTGAAGTAGAAGAGATGTCAGGTGTCAGCCCGGATCTAGCTGTTCATAAACTTGTCGTGGATCCCAAAAAGAAGCCGATAAGGAAAAATAAAAGGAACCACGGTGAGGAAAGAAGTCAGGCGGTAATCGCGGAAGTTAAAAAGTTGTTAGATGCTGGGTTCATTCGGTAATGCTACTTCCCGGATTGGGTGACCAATGTTGTACTTGTTAATAAGCCGAATGGTACCTGGCGCATGTGTGTTGACTACACAAATTTGAACTAGGCATGTCCAAAGGATAGTTACCCACTTTTAAAAATTGACAGTTTACTCGACTCTACAGCCAGCCATGCCTTGATGAGTTTTATGGACGCTTACTCAGGCTTTCATCAGATACCCTTGTGGAAGAAAGATCAAGAGAAGACGGCGTTCATACTGATTAGGGGTTATTCTGCTACACCATGATGTCGTTTGGTTTGAAAAATGCGCCTTCCAACGGATGATTAATATAGTCTTCATTAATCAAATTGGGAGGAATGTAGAGGCGTACATTTATAGTATGACAGTCAAATCCAAGCTACAGACAGATCACTTTGCTGACCTCCGAGAAACGTTCGCCACACTCAAGCGGCGGAAGGTCATGCTCAATCCCAACCCAGAAAAAATACAGGCGGTCATTGACATGAATTCACCTCGCACTGTAAAGGAAGTTAAAAAATTAACATGTTGTCTGGCGGCATTGGGGAGATTCCTCAGCTGATAAAAAGAAGAAGCGGGAAAAATGTGCTTTTGCGAAGGAAGAAGTAAGCTTCCTTGGACATTTTGTAGGAGGAGGCCGCATAAGGATGGATCCTAAGAAAATCCAAGCCATTAGTGATTGGCAAGCTCCGAAGAACGTCTCAGAGTTAAGGTCGTTCTTGGGGTTAGCTAATTACTATCGCCGCTTCATTCAAGGATACTCAGAGATAGCAAGTGCCCTCACGGACTTGTTGAAGAAAGACAACAAGTGGAATTGGTTGGAGAAACAACAAGGGGCTTTCCTCAAGCTCAAAGAAGCAGTGATGAAAGAGTCGGTTTTAGCCCTCCCTAACATCAACAAGCCGTTTGAAGTTTAGACGGATGCGTCCGACTATGCATTGGGCGGGGTCTTTCTCCAAGAAGGCCACCCAGTTGCTTATGAGAGCCGGAAGTTGAGTGGTGCCGAAAGAAGGTATGCTGCCCAAGAAAAAGAGTTGTTAGCCATTGTTCACTACTTAAAGGGGTGGAGACACTACTTGTTGGGGGCAAAGTTCATTGTTCGCACCGATAACACTGCAGCTAGTTACTTCCTCACCCAACCAAAGTTAACGGGGAAGCAAGCTTGTTGGCAGGAGGTACCAGCAGATTTTGATGTGGAGTTCATGTACAAGACAGGACCTAGTAACAAGGTCGCTGATGCTTTGAGCCGTCGCGCCGATCTGGCCCCCCTAAAGAAACTATCCCCATGTCAACCAGCAACGTCACCACCTCAGTCAAAGAGCAAGTCAAGCAACACCTCTCAGAAGACCCCATGACGAACACTATTAAAGGGCTGATAGAAGAAGGAAAGACAAGACGCTTCTGGATAGCAGATGGGCTCATTTACACAAAGGGTAACAAGCTATTCATACCAAAGGCGGAAGGCCT
This sequence comes from Chenopodium quinoa, assembly GCF_001683475.1. Taxonomy (NCBI): domain Eukaryota; kingdom Viridiplantae; phylum Streptophyta; class Magnoliopsida; order Caryophyllales; family Amaranthaceae; genus Chenopodium; species Chenopodium quinoa. The sequence goes on from NW_018744239.1 coordinate 12,322,326, forward strand.
GCGGAAGATGCTCTTAAAAGAATGTCATGATACCCTATTGGCCAGACATCCAGGTTGGCAGAGGACTTTAAGCTTACTCTCTTTGGGGTACTATTAGCCGGGAATGAAAGAAGATGTCATTAGTTACACCCGGACCTGCTTGGTTTGTCAACAGGACAAAGTAGATCGTCAGAAACCTAGAGGTCTCTTAGATCCTCTACCTGTGCCGACGCGTCCATGGGAAAGAATATCTATGGACTTCATCAGTGGTCTCCCCAAAGTGGACCAGTACTCCGCAGTAATGGTGGTGATCGACAGATTCTCAAAATATGCCACCTTTGTTCCCATGCAGAAGGCTTGTGGTGCGAAGGGGACGGCGACATTGTTCTTCAAACACGTCGTGAAGTATTGGGGGTCGCCCCAAAGCATAGTCAGCGACCGAGATACAAGATTCACGAGCATATTTTGGACAGAATTGTTCCAGCTGATGGGGTCGGACTTAAACATGTCTTCAAGCCACCACCCTCAATCTGATGGCCAAACAGAGAGATTCAATGGTCTCTTAGAGGAATACTTGAGACATTTCATTTGCGCCAATCAGAAGGATTGGGTGAAGCTCCTTGATGTTGCTCAACTTTGCTTCAATGCCAAAAAGAGTACTGCATCCAACAGAAGCCCATTTGAATTGGTGATGGGCCAACAACCTATCCTGCCTCACACCATAGCCATACCTGAAGATGGGAGAAGCCGCGAAGCACGGGATTTTAAGCGAGAGTGGCAGCAAAACATGGAAGTTGCTTGCGCATACTTAGAGCGAGCATCGAAAAGAATGAAGAAGTGGGCTGACCAGAATAGAAGACCGCTAGAGTTTAGTGTAGGGGACATGGTGATGGTGAAAGTCCTCCCATAACAGCTCAAGTTCCTTAGAGGAAGAGATCGCAGACTGATCAAAAAATTATGAAAGCCCCATCCGCATCCTCAAATGGATTGGGAAGAATGCTTACAAGGTCGAGCCGCCCACGTGGATGAAGATACATCCCGTCTTCCACATCAGTCGTCTCAAACCCTATCATCCAGATCCAGAAGACAGCAACCGCAACACAAGCAACCACGCCAACATCAGAACCAGGGCAAGAGCCACACCAGCAACGGAAGAGTGAAGCTGTTATTTCTCTTTCTTTAAGTGTATGTTTTGTTTTGTAAGTCGACGAGGTCGTCGACGGCTTAAGTGGGGGAGGATGTTAGAATCCGCCTCTTTCTCTATGTAGTCCCCCCTTCCTTTTTCCTTGTATTTTCCTTATGTAGTGTCTTCTAAGTCTTTCTTTTTGCTTTCTAGGCTCTAGGGAAAATTATTGTGTTACTGTAGTTTCAGTGTTCACTAGTATTTCTCCATGTAATCAATATAAAGCTCTTTATGGGGCGAATGGTTGAATTAATGAAAGCTCCTATCCCGGTTGCCTTGCTTTAAGACTTGTGTGTTGATTTAAGCCTTTATAGATATTGTGCTTGCCTTGTTTTAAAGCATCCCCTCCAAACCAAGAGAATCTCAAAAGACGCCTTCTTTATCGTCGGTCCCGCTTGTGCCCGCTTCGAAATATCGGTCGTCACAAGCCCCGACTCCGCACCCGTTGTTGACGAGTGCTCCCTTAAGATACCTTTGTTCCGTGTTGCTGTGTGCCCACGAACCCCCTCCGCTCTAGGCTTGCGCCCTTGTCGCTAGAAGACAAGTGCGCGCCGCACGATCCGATGTCAAAACTCTCGAACCGTGACACTTTGGCATCACCACATGCATAAATGAGATTGAAATTTGATTAGAGAATCTCACAATCACATAACCGCACAACACCACAAAAGACAGGAATGGATGAAACAACAGGGAAGTAGCAGGGCCGCAGCAACATAGCGACATGTAGTAGAAGAAAAGGGGAAAAAAACTAAAAATAAAAGGTCGAGAGATTATGTTACCTCATGAATTGTTTCAATGGATTAGAAGAGGAACTAAAAAATTGCTTAAATGGAGAAGTTAGAGTTCCCGCATAATTCAGCTATCAAAGTGTTCTAAATATTAAAAAAAAAAAACAATCAGAATTATCGCAAAACAAAGAACAATTCAGCAATCAAAAATATTTTTAATAGAAACGATTTACAATTATCAAAAAAAGAGGATCAAAACAATCATACTCACAAAAGATCGAATACAATTGAAAAAATTAAGCCGAAAAAATCGAACACAAATCGAATAGATTAAACCGATAAAATCAAACACAAATTGAAACAAATTAAGCTGTATAAAATGGAAAAAATTGTATAAATTAAGCATTAGACATTGAAAAAATGTATTTACATAGAAGAATTTAATTGTGAATTCATGAGCTTACCAAAATTTTGTGATGTATTTCCGCCTAAAAATACGCTTGTAAGAGAGAGAAAATGAGAAATAGCTGCACAAATTTTAGATAGAGTGTGAATACTGTGTGATGCGGGAAAAAGAAAAAAGAAAATATAAGCTGCAAAAATTACAGAAATGCCATTATTAAAAAGGATCAATGGTCTAGATTTGTTCTCATATAGGTTAGAGTTCTCACATAAGGGGTGTGTTTTCACAGGATCCCATTTCTATATGTGTGTGTGGGGAATGGATTATGGGAAAACAAATCTTAGGGTGAAAACTGAAAACGATTTATCCTAGCCGTAAATTATAATATAGCGGATGACATCCCATCTAACGTTTATATGCTGATATGCTGATTTTCTCTCTCCTCCCACGAAAACATGTGTTGTTTTCTCTCTCGTCATTTTCTTTCTCCTCAAATCCCCAAAAATCTCCATAATTAGAGCACATTGAAAGACTTTTTCAGCGATTTCCAGTCATTTCTCTCGCAATTTGGTAAATTAAGGTATGTTTGTTCAAGCAACTTAATTTCAGCGGTTTTGTTAATTTATTTTTTTAAATTTTTAAGGAATTTGTTACGAAATTGCATCAATTATGTTTGATTTTTGTTTATGTTCGAAATTGCATCAACATTTTATTTTTTGCTATTTTAGGCCTCGATTTCTGCGATTTTTTTTTCCAATTTTTGGTTCGAATTTTCAACTGCAATTTTGTTAGATGTTTTTCGAATTTCCAATATTTTTGTACTCCAATTTTATTTGATTTTTACTGCAATTTTGTTCAATTTTGTACTGTAATTGTCCGAGGAATTTTTGATATTTTCACTTAGTAAGTTTACCTCTGAAAAATATACTGGAATGTTTGGTTTGGATAGTCCATTGTTAGAGTTCATATGAGATTGCAAATAATATTGAAGCATTTACTGTCAGTTGCACAAATTTGTTTTGAGTAACTTAATTGAGCTGTGTTATTGGGTTTTTTTTATCATCTAATTAGGTTCTGAATCTTAGGTATCATGCTATATGCTTGCAGAATATAGATACTTCAAATCCCGCAGCTTTCGTCAATGGAGAATCGATTCGCTTGTATGTTGGGCGGAAGGTTCAGGTAGTTGTACAGGTGATACAATCTGATGGCAGTTCTTTGATTGGGAAATCAACTGATGATCATCAGCTCGTCATAAAGGGTTCGCCACCAACTCAACCACTTACCAAAAATGTTGAGGCTATTGGTATTGCTAAGAGCAATCAATTGGTTCGTGCAGAAATAATGACCAACTTTGGCTATAATTTTGGTATGTATAGTGAGCTCGTCTCTTTATTGTGTCAACGTGTTTGGCTGTTTATTGTGACAATTATAGGTTTAAATTGCTTAACCTGATTTGCTAGAAATGAAATATCTTTCTTTGTTGCACTGTATGGGATTATTTGTAGGTGTAGTGATTCACATACCCTGTCCCAAGAGACACAACTCCGTTAAGTTGGAAATTTAGTTGTGTCCTTGTGTGTGTTGTCTGGTGGTGTGCTCTTTTCTGAAGTCGGTCATTATGGCTTGAATTACGCGTTGTGTTCTTGTTATATTCCTGTATCATATCCCATCTCCTACTGGCTGCTTTGCTTGAGGGGAGGTTTGGGGTTGTGAGTCTGTGATGTACTAATGTGCTCTTGTAGTGTCTAGGTTTTGATTCACTGAAGCATCTTACGTTGTTAGGTATTGAGTATTAACAAACTACCTACACCCAAAGGGGAAGTATAATGGTGTGTAGAGTGGTGACTGTGTACATATGTAAAATCTGATCAGAGACCACAATATAAATGTTGTACCCCAGGCACTGTATTGACGATATTTGATCGCTGTGTAGTGGTTTAATATGGTGATAATTGTAATTAAATCATCATATACATGGTTTTTTAGCTTGTGTAAAGTGTATCCGAGTATTAGCTCTACTTTTGTGTCGAGCTGTGCTGAAGACGTTATTTTGTTGTTGTTGATGGCCTTGCTGTTGATTCTATACATGCTGATGTGTTGAATGTTAATTGACAAATTCTAAACAAAAGCGTAATAACATATGCAATTCTACTATATGGTAGTTAGTCTAATGACTTATGTTGACTTGATCAAGGCTTTTAATGATTCTTTGTTTTGCGGTTTGTTGCAGATCCACAAAACTATAATCAATTGTGCCAGCTTATTGCAAATTTGCAATTGGTCGAGCACCGTGTAATCACGGGATGTAGGTTCGAATCCTACATAGACTTCTTTTAATACCCTTTAGTTACCCTATTTTTGTATATACCTTAATGTAAATGTTGTAAAGATTGATGTAGTTATCCTATTATTATATATAGTGACCTCTATGTAAATATGGTCAAAATTGAAATAGTTACCTATTTTTGTATATAGTGACCTCTATGTAAATGCTGTCAAATTAATATAGTTACCTTATTTTTGTATATAGTGACCTCTATGTAAAGTGGTCAAAATTAAAATAGTTATCCTATATCTTTATATAGTGACCTCTATGTAAATGTGTTAAAATTGATATAATTGCCTTTTCTTTTATATATATATTGATATTCATTACTTTTATATATAATGACCTCTGTATAAATGAGTCAAAATTGATATAATTACCTTATTTTTGTATATAGTGACCTTAATGTAAATGTGGTCAAAATAGATATAGTTACCTTGTTTTTGTATATAATGACCTCTAAGTAAATGTGATCAAAATTGATATAGTTACCTTATTTTTTAATATAGTGACCTCAATGTAAATGTTATCAAAATTGATATAGTTACTTCATTTTTGTATATAGTGACCTTTATATAAATGTTGTCAAAATTGATAAAGTTACATTATTTTTATAAATAGTTACCTTTATGTAAATGTTGTCAAATTGGATAAAATTGTGTTATTTTCTATATTGTTACCTCTAACCATTGAGTATGTATAAGGAAAAGTTGGAAAGATCATTTGGCTTTTAAATCGTTAGATCTTGTTAGTAATAATGGATGGTTGAGATTTTCTATTTGTAGTTTTCACCATAAGCCCTGTTTTCAGCGGAACTACCCCGTTATATTTATATATATATATATATATTATATGTACATATATATATATGTATGTACATATATATATATGTATGTATATATATATGTATGTATACACACACACATATATATATATTAGATTTCAGAAAAATTGTATAGGTAATTAAGCAATTTACGAATTAAAATTTTTTTCTATATAATTTGGCCCCCCTAAAAAATAATGTTAAGGTCTACCACTGTCCAAAAGTAATATTAAAGTTTTTTAGGGTAAAAATACTCCAAGTGGCCCAATTAACGGGCGACACGTGTCCCTATAGGAAGATGACATGTGTCAAGCATAAAGAGCACCTGAAATGAAAGAAAAGACCCCCTTACATCAGGAGGTCCAAATCCCTAGAAAGCCGCAAAATGGCGCCACTATTGGACACGTGGCATCACCTGATTGCGCCGTTAATCAGAGCCCAGCTTTTTAGGGCATTAACCCTACAGGGGCAAACATTTCCACCCCTATAAATACCCCAATCATTTATGATGGGAGGGGTAGATTAAGACATATCATTCTAAGAGCACTAAAAGCTCCAACTTCTCTCTACTTTCTCACTCTACATTTATTCCGTTTCCGGTCACTAACTTGATCGTTGGAGACAAATGTTCCGTCAAACGGAATATTCGTTATTTTGCATGTGTCCGCGTCCATCCGACCGTGTTCAAGACCAGTATCTTGAGTGATTCCAAAAAACCCGGAAACATTTGGCGCCATCTGTGGGGATACTCGTCTGAAATGGCTAAAGATGGTCAAACACCCAGTCCTAGTGAGGACGGACATGTAGAGAATCTCATTGCTACAATCAACATAAGTGATCCTCTGACTGCTTCATTCCATGAGGCCGAGGATCCTCCGGTGACTGTTGGTTCCTTGAAGGCCGCTTTGAGCAAGCTCCGAAGGTAGCTTGATAGTAAGATCCCTTCTTCTTCTAGACAGCCTTCCAGAAGGGAAGGAGAAGGTGCTCAAAAGAAAACTCAGAGCAAGGCGGTCAATGTTGAAGATGCTGGGAATACCCCATTCCGACGACATGCAAGGTCACCAAGGGTGCCTCGGACGAACTTATCCAGGCTCCTTGAGAAAACGCAATCGGCTGGGGGCAGATCGGGTAGCCTCTGAGGCACCTAACCGAGCCGTCCCAACGCTAGAAGGATGTGAGGGATTATCTCCAATACAAGCGGCGGGAGCAGGCACACTACTCGAACACTGCCTCCACTCCTACCATGCCGGATAATTTCTTAAACCACACCCTTTCCAAGCATACATGCTCGGCCAGGACCAGCAGAAGTCAAGCTCATCGCACTCCAACTCAAGTTCCTCTAACTCAACCACTCTAATACCAGATGCCCCAGAACTATGGCACAATTCTGCCACCTGCTCCCCCTATCTTTGGACAGTACGGTCAGTATGGCCAGCCGTATGACCAGGCAACTTCCCTGGGCGGACCGGCTGCACAACCTCAGCCCATTGATTAGCAAATGCGCTTGTTGAATCTTGGTGACAAGACGCCTCCGTTTTCTCAAGAAATTCTCAACTCTCCCCAACCAGCAAAAGTGAAGAGTGTACTTGTGGGTGCCTATGACGGTACGAGCAACCTAAAAGAGCACGTTACCTCGTACAAAAACCTGATGAACCTACAAAGTGTGGATGATGCCACATGGTGCAAATGCTTCCCGGCCACCCTCAAGGGTGTGGCACAAGACTGGTTCAGTAGTCTTCCGGCCGGATACATCAATTGTTTTACAACTCTCAGTTTGTTATTTGTTGGAAACTTCTCCTATAATATCCCACCCCAGAAGACTAGTCTTAACTTGGCGACCATCGTCCAAGGAAAGAAAGAGGGGTTGCGCTCGCACGTCTAGAGGTTCAATAAGGAGAAAGCTCAAATTCAGAATTTTCAGGATAAGATGGCCTACTTGGAGTTCCTTCGAGGTTTAAGGCATAATGGTTTCAAGTTTGACTTGGTCAGGAAAAAGATTCGGACATACGTAAGTGTTCTGCGGGAGGCCAAATCATATATAGAGGCACTTGATTTTTGTTCTCTTACGATATTAGAAGAGCCGACCAAGGGGGCCGAGAAGAAACAACCTTCTCGGCAAGACTTGGCCGGTAAAAAGAAGGAAGGAAGCAACCAAAGAAAAGAAGTTTGGGTGGCCGACTGCCAACAGACAAAATCAAAGAAAGCCAAGACCTATGAGCCCCAGTATGAGTACAACAAGAATTGCTATTTAATCTTGATGGAGATAAAAGACAAGTTCGAGTTCGAGAAGCCACATCCTTTGAGAGGGCCGACCCAGTACAGATTCAAGAACAAGTATTGTCATTACCACAAAGATGTGGGGCATGCTCAACTCGTACGTTCTAAAGTCCAAGTTCACCTACTCTCGGACAGACAATAAATCCTAGAAGAAGAGAAACAAAGAAAAAGAAGATGATGGAAAAAGCACTGATTCAGTGTTCGTGGCCGTTATATCAGGCGGCTTTGCTGCAGGTGGCCCGACCCTGAAAGGAATTAAGAAAGATCCTTGGAATTTTGAAAATGTGACGCACACCAAAGGGGTAAAGGCTGAGCCCTTCCCAGAAGCGACAGTCTATGAGACGGACCGAGGCAATATCAAAGCCACTCACAATGACCTCAAGGTGTTCATCTTGAAAGTCGCAAATTTGAAGGTTGGACGAGTGCTAATAGACACAGGCATCTCGTTAGATATAATCAGTTTAGCATGTTTGAAGAATCTGAAGTTCCCGGAGGACACCCTGAAGGATATATCTCACCCGTTGGCTGGGTTCGGTGGGAGTATCATTCACCGGGTCGGATGGATAGACCTGCCCGCCCGATTTGGAGAAAAGGGAGAGGGAAGGGACATGGTCGTCCTCTTTCTAGTTTTTAAAGAGCTTAGAGGCTACAATGTTATCATCGGCCGCCTAACTTTGACATCAGCTAAGGCAGTAATTGTCCCTCATTTGATGCTGATGAAGTTTGAGCGGTCAGTCGGAAAGATAGGTTCCATTAAGGGAAATAAAAAAATGGCAAAGAATGCAATTCGTTGGTCGTGAAGCCAACAGCGCGCGGACATAGGAAAGCGTCCGAGCGAAAGTCCGAAGAAGGGTCACTCCAAGCATACCAGGTCGGCCAGAAGCACAAGTCGATCAAGAAAGAGCAAGCATGTCTGCTAATGACCGTCGGCCGACCAGAAGAGTTAAGGCCACAGCCGGCCGACGATCATACGGACATAATGCTTGACCTAGACCAGCCTGATCGGATGGTCAATGTGGGCACTATGGCCATAGGCTTGCTTGGAGATGACTTGGTGAGTCAGTCAAGAGATTTCAAAGATGTGTTTTCTTTCGAACTTCATGAGATGCCGGGTATCAGCCCTGACTTAGCTATTCACAAGCTGGCTGTGAATCCGGTTGTGAAGCTTGTTCGACAAAAAAAGAGAAACCATGGTGAAGAAGGAATCAGGCGACCGCAGAAAGCTGTTGGATGCCGATTTCATTCGGCAATGTCACTATCCTGATTAGGTAGCAAATGTAGTCCTTGTTAAGAAGCCGAATGGAATTTGGAGAATGTGCGTAGACTACACCGACCTCAACAAGGCATGCCTAAGGGTAGCTTTCCCTTGCCAAAATTGACTGTCTGGTTGATTCAACGATCGAGCATGCCCTGATGAGCTTTATGGATGCATACTCCGGATTTCATCAAATTCCTTTGTGGGAAGAAAATAAAGAGAAAACAGCGTTTGTGACCAAGCAGGGGCTATATTGCTACAAGGTTATGTCATTCGGCCTGAAGAATTCCCCTACCACATTTTAAAGACTTGTGAATACGGTCTTAAGAGATCAGATTGGCCGGAAGATCGCCGAATAATAGGTCGTGGTCTACTATCCTAGATCAAATCAATAATTTATATTCCTAATCTTACTCTACCAAGTTTACACAAGATAGTGGAAAGCTAGGGTCGAACCACAAGGACTAAGTGTGTTTATTTGAGCTAATTAAACTAGTAGGAAAGTTGTGAGAAAGAGAGAGAGAAACGACTAAAACACTACTACAAGCAATCGACAAAAACTAGGGAAATTGGAATCCAATTACAATATTGAATTCAATAACAAATTACGACTAAAAGATCATGATCTCAATTACGAACAATCAACACATTCAACTCACTCCAGCGCAATTAAACATGTTAATTTATACTACTAAGCTAATTCACTCCCACACAACTAGCCTAGCAAAGGTATGGAAGAATCTAGACTCTCAATCAAATCACTTCCGCAAAATTGATTGAAAGCACAAGTAAAAACCTAGAATCAATTAGCTAGAAAGATTCTAATCAATGTAAGCATCATCCACACACAATAATCAAAAATCAATTGCATACTAATCATAATTAATCATTCAATTCATCAACATAACCTTCATCCATATCCCTAGAACAAAATCTAAGCAATCATAATGAAGAAAAACATGGAAAACAAGGTAAAACAAGAATTAAAGCAAGAATCAAACAACTAATCTAATTATCTACTCTAATCAACAAAAAATTAAGCAAAAACAAGAATAAAGGAAAGCAATAAAGGTGAAAGAAAGTTAGAAAAAACTCATTGAATAGATGAGAAGAGAATCCACAAAATTGCTTCTTCAAGCTCTAAAATCTCCATTGAAATCCCAAGCTTCTCTCTCTAAAACTACTCCTAAATTAGAGAGAGAAATTCCTAATCTAAGCCTAATCCTAATTAGAGGAGAGAGAAAATGTAAAAATCTTCTCAAGGAAGTCTTCCCAAAAGCCCCCACAAAAATAGGATTGTACACTCTTTATATTACAAGAAGAAAACGGAGAAAAATCGAAGATTAAACGCTAAGAAAACCCAAAAGGCCGCGCCCGCGCTCGACAAGGCTGCGCCCGCGGTGAGGCATCTCCAGAGCATCTACAAGAATCTAGTCAAAACTAGAAACACACTGCAGTCGTGCCCACGATGGCAGTAGCCACGCCCACGGTGGCCTGTGTTGTTTGCTGCCGCTTGGAAGGATGCTCGGGGGGTTCTAGCCTTAAGCGCTGCAATTGCTCAACTTCTTAGATTCTTCTTAGCTTCAAGGCTTCTTCTATTGAACTTTCGGCTTTCACTCGGGTCGTAAACATCGAGGAAAGTGCCAAGTACCTAGAAAAATAGAACAAGAGAGAAAAGAGTGAAAGATCACATAGAAAAGCACGTAAATCAAGCTAGAAACCAAGAAAAAAGCACATTGTTCACGACAAAGGCCTAAAAACATAAACTAAGACTATATTAACTAAAACAAGACTAAAAGGACTAGAAATAACCAAGAATGACCAAAATAAACCTAAAACTAAGAGAGAAAAACACCCTAAAATGTGTCATAAATGACTCTTATCACCGGAACATGGAACTTATATTGATGATATAATTATTAAATCAAAGAGGTCGGCCGAACATTTGAAGGACCTCCGAGAAACATTAACCGAACTCAGGCGGCATAAGATGATGTTAAATCTAAAGAAGTGTGTCTTTGGTGTTGAGTCCGACAAATTTCTTAGATTTTTAATTGATCAGCGAGGCATTGAGGCTAACGCTGAGAAGATCCGAGCGGTCTTAGACATGAAATCGCCCAAAACCATAAAAGAAGTTCAAAGGCTGACCAGCTGTTTAGTTGCACTCGGACGATTTCTGTCAAGATCAGGGGATAAGTGTCGTTATTTTTTCCAAACTATTAAGAAGAAAGCAATGTTCGAGTGGACAAAGGAGGCCGAGGAAGCCTTCGTACAGTTGAAAAATCATTTTCATACCCTTCCTTGGCTCGTTAGTCCACTCAAAGACGAGAAGCTATATGTGTATCTTGTAATTTTAGATCATTCCTTAAGCGTTGTCCTGCTTGCTGAAAGGGACGGCCATCAGATCCCTGTGCATTTCATCACCCACGTTCTGCATAATGTCGAGCTTAGGTATCCACCCATTGAAAAGTTCGGCTTGGCATTGTTCATGGCATCAAAGAAGCTAAGGCTCTACTTTCTTGCTCACTTGATTGTGGTCTACACGGACCAACAGTTGAAGAAGTCGTTCACAACATTAGAGGCCAATGGTCGAATGCTTAAATGGGCCTTAGAATTGAGAGGATTTGATATCACATTCAAACCCAGAAAAGCAATCAAGGGCCAAGACTTTGCAGATTTCTTGGCCGAAATGACACAGCCAGACTTACAGCCGGCAGGGGACCATATCTGGAAAGTTTTTGTGGGTGGAAGTGCAACAACGACCGGATGTGGCGCTGGTATCATATGTCAATCTTCGGAAGGAGACAGGTTTGAATATGCGTTGAGATTTCAATTTCAAGCCTCTAATAACGAGGCCGAGTATGAAGTACTCCTGGCCAGCCTTAGAATGGGTAAGGCGGTCGGGGCAACAAAAATTGATGCTAGCTCGGACTCTCAGCTGATAGTCAGCCAAGTGAATGGTGACTATGAGGCCAATGAGCCGGCCACGATGAAGTATCTTCAGATGGTGAAGGATGAGGTCAAGTGCCTAGAGCACTTCACGCTACAACAAGTTCCCCGGTCCGAGAATGATCAGGCCAATGCCCTCTCTAAGCTAGCTTCCTCGGCATCATGCGATACTCCAAGATCTATGTTCTGGGAGTCAAGGAAAAGAGGAGTATCAATGCCGAGCCTTTGCAAATCATTAACAGAAGCTCCACGTGGATGGATGGAATTATCTCCTATCTCAAGGAAGGAGTTCTTCCGACGACCCTAAAGAGACCTGGCTGATAAAGAAAAAGGCAACATAGTTTGAGATGAAGGGGGAGGACTTGTTCAAAAAAGCCTTTGTGGAGCCCTACTTGAAATGTATTACACCCGAGAGGGGGCATGAGGTGTTGGACGACCTTCACCAGGGGCATTGCGGATCACACATAGGCGGATGAGCTTTAGCTAAAAAAGTTACCCATCTGGGGTATTACTAGCCGAGCATGAATTCAGACGCCATGGAAATGGTGAAAAAATGTGACAAGTGCCAGAGATTTGCAACCCTCATTCACCACTCGGCAAATAGCTTTTCGGCCATAAGTAGTCCACTTCCCTTTACAAAATGGGGCATGTACATCTTGGGGCCGTATACTCCAGTATCCGGACAGAGGTGGTATGTGTTAGTAGCTGTTGACTACTTCACAAAGTGGGTTGAAGCTAAGGTCGTCAGGGATCAAATAGAGAGATGTATCTGCCTTCATCTGGAAGATTATTATCACACGCTTTGGTGTGCCGCAATCAATGGTGTTTGACAATGGACTGCAATTTGAGACCGGCCAGCTTAAAGATTGGTTAAGCAACCAGGGCATAACACATTGTTTTGCCTCGGTCGGAAGCCCAAAGGCAAATGGCCAAGTTGAAGCATACAACAAGTTGATCTCCAATGGCATCAAGCGCAAACTTGAGAAAGCAGGCAGCCTATGGGCTAATGAATTGGTCAATGTGTTATGGTCCATTCGTACGACAGCAAAAAGTTCAATAGGGGTGTCCTCATTTTTTCTGGTCTATGGCGCTAAGGTCGTGCTCCCAATTAAGATGTATGAGCCTACTCTTCGAGTAATTCTATATGATGAATAAGCCAATTGGGAGGCCGTAAAGACGCCCTAGACTTCCTTCCAGAAGCTAGGGGCAATGCGACGCTTAGACACGAAATTTATCATCTAAGGATGACGAGGGCATATAATCGTAAAGTGTCTAAGGAGCCGCTTAAGATTGGTGACTTGGTCTTAAGAAAGATGAAAGCGGTAGGCCGAGCCAATGAGGATGGCAAGTTAACCCCAAAATATGAAGGGCCTTACCGGATCAGAGAAGAAGTCTGAGATGGTACATAACGACTCGAAGCCTTGGATGGTCGTCCCCTTCCTCGTACATGGTATACAGACAATCTGATAAAATATCATGTATAAATCTTTGTACTTACCCAAAAGTTGTATATACAACTAGGCCTAAACGGCCGAGCAATGTAATTAAAGCCATACGGTAAAAAACAATGTAATTTTGACAATATTAGTGAAAAAGTCAAACATTGTTATTTTTGCCATTTACTTTGTACATTTACTTATTATTAAGCAGGAATTCCGACTAAAGCAATTACAAAGGTGGCTTGCAACTTAGCAGCTCGGCCCTTGAGAAAGGTAGAGTTGAATAAGTAATGCCGCCCAAAAAGAAAATTGAAGCTGCTTGCAATACAACAGCCCGACCACTGAAGGGGCATGATCAGATGGCCGAGTAAAATGCTTAGAAAGGGAATCCCCCCAGTTAGGAAACTCGGCCATAAATGCCAAAATGGCCAATCATTCCGTCCGGCCCTAGAACGGTCAGACGGATGAAAAATAAGGTAACCCATTAATTGTCTAAGGTATTTTTACCCAAAAGGAAAGGGCATACCTAGGCATCCGAGCCCAACAAATAATTAGAAATAATCAATTTGAAAAATTACTTGAGATATCATGAGTGGGTCTGAGAGATAGCATCAAAGGACGACTATGCACAAGCCAATAAAGCGGACGACTAACTGAAATTGATTCGGCATTCACCTAGTCCAAGGGAAATCATTATTATGATTTGATTAACTTACTAGTCGTCATACCATCTAAGGTATAAAATCTACTAAGTTAATCAAACCTTTTTGAGTATGGACTAGGCGAAATGCTGAATAAAGGGACATACCCCCAGTAAAGCATTTGTACGCAAAAGTAGAAAAATAAGGCATGAAAAATTGCTCAAAAATGCTAAGTATGAATGAAAAAAGAAACTTCATAAATTAAGGCCTTTCAAAACAGACGGAAAAATTAAAAAGAGAGTATATTACAAGACCGCTCAAAATAGGCAGCCAGAGATGAGATTGTTCAAAAACAAGAAAATAAAATTGAAGTTTAGAAAGCTTCAAAACAGCTGTTGGAGGACCTGAGCTCTTCACTCAGCCGGCTTATCATCTTTGGCAGGCTCCTCCTCGATCGACTTTCCATCGCCGGACACAGCGTCAGCAGGCTTTTTTCGGCCGGCTCCTCCTCACTAGTCGGCTCCTGCTCCTCCTCAACATCATCCTCCTCGACTTCAGAGTTAGAGGAAGTCTCATCAAGAACGGGAGGGGGTTGCCTGACGTAGTTGAGGCGCTTAGTAAAGCGCTCCTTATAGTAGGCTGTCGTACCCTCCTCGACCATCAGGGAGAAGACCTCGTAGAAGCGGCTCTTCAGCTTTTCCTCGGCCCTATGCTCTATACGGATGACCTCCATGGTATCTATCTGGCGAGGGGCCTTCAACTGCTCGGACAAGTCTGCAATGGACTTGTTCAAGTGCTCAACCTCAAGTTTGAAGGAGTCTGCTTGATCTAGGGTCATCTGAAGAGCTTCCTAGGACTAGGCCAACTCATTCTTCAGTTTCTCGGAGGCTTCAAAGCCCTCTTTCCACTAATAGGCATTTGCAACCGCCTCGTCCCACTACAGCTGAAGCGCCTGTCTGGCAAGTTGCTGTCGTTGGAGTGCCTCGCCAATCTTGACGATGTCCTTAATTTGCCGAGTTGACTTCTCGGAGAGAGCCTTAAGGGCCATTTTGTAATGGATTTTCTATAGGGCCAGGTTGTCGGTGTTCTCCTCTTGTAGCCGGTTGATGGTGGTCCAGGCCGCCTTGATCTTCTCATTCTCCTTATCATTCCAATCCAGGAAGGCACTGAGCCTGAGGAAGATCTGCATTCTGACGAAAACACATCAGCAAAAGCAAACTAGGAAAATAATCTAAGTATGAAAGCAAAAATAAGCCATGGAAATGCTACCTCGGCACTGCAGTTGATCATTGGGCCAAGGAGGCCCTCATTTATTCCATGGAATTTGTCCCGCTGCTCCTTAGGGACAACCCATTGCATGGCCTCCCTAATAGCTTTCCGGTCAGTGCCTGTGAGCGACTGGCCGGGTAGCTTCATGTGCATCTCCTCGGTAGTGTCTGCACAAAACCAAGAAAAGTGTTAGAGTGAACAAGCAAGTTCTTAAAATCACAATTCAATAGCCGTACGAAGATTTAGCTTACTGTCTGAGAAAGATGGAGGAGATGAAAGGTTGAATGAAGGAGGGGGCATTAGCTCATCCTCTTCCTCTTGTGTGCGGCTGCGTTTTCCTTCGGCTGACTGAGAAGAAGCTTTCTGCCACTCAGATTTATCTACTACCTCGATATGTGGAGTTGAGGCCGAGTTTCCGGTCGTTTTTGCCGGGGACGACTTACCCTCATCGTCCGTATGGACGGACTCATCGTGGACCGCCTTAGTTTGGGGATCCACGGGCTTGGAGACCCCACTAGGTGACAACAAGGGTGGCTCTCCTTCAGACTGCTTCGAAGTAGTTTGCGGCGTGACCTTGGCCGCTTTAGTGGAAGACTTAGCCCTTGAGGTTGTTGTCTTTCTGGGTTTGGACGACTGACCGTCCTAAGAAGCAGAAGTCGGCTGCTTTCTCTTCAACCGAAGAGTAAGAGTAGCCGCCTGAAAGAAATAGGATAAAGTCAAATGAAATGAACAAGTGTCCGAGTAAAGTTGAGACGGAACACCTTCTTAACCAATTAACTCGGCAAACAAAGACAAAAGACAGCGTTCGTGTGAAATCAGATAGCATATTATTCCTAACATATCGACGCAGCCTCAAAACAAGTTGAATTGTGTCCAAGTGAAACGGGGAAGGACTCTTCCTCAAACACACCAGCTCGACACAAAAAAAAGGGTTTTTCTATATAGTAACCCTGTTAATTTCACTTTTTTACATTGTGCCCCAACATATATCACTTTCCACACTGTAACCCCAATATACATTTTCTATCGATTTGCACGTTGGAAAATATTTCGTTAAAGGTTTTGGGGGCTATTTTGGCCCTTTAGGGTTCAAATTGAACTCAGATTTCACAAAAGAGAAAGGTAAATGCCTCATTTTGCATATTAAAATATGAACACGTAAATCGAGACATTTCTTAATAAGCAAAACAAGGCATTTAAGTTATTTTTTTTTTCCAAATCTGAGCTCAATTTGGATCCTTAAGAGCTAAAATAGCCCCCATTGACGGAAGGTTTTCCAACGCGCAAATCGATAAAAAAAATATTAATAAATGGAGAGTTTGCTCCACTAACGTAATTTTTTAACGACGGGATAACGGCAAGGTTACCGTATGGAAACAAAATGTATATTGGGGTTATAGTGTGGAAAGTGATATATGTTGGGGCACAACGTAGAAAAAAGTGAGATTAATAGGGTTACTATATAGAATAACCCAAAAAAAAAAGAACGGATTGTCAGTATCTCCTTAGCCAGGTCGTGCTGCTGTTGGCGGAGTTTGTACCGCACTAAGTCCAAATTCAGAGGACAACACTGCGTCCAACTCAACAGTTTCGGCCGAGCTTCCTCCCCTAAAGCCTTGGCTGCCTCTAGAAACAATGGTGCCTTCAGGCACCAAAGGCCTTTTGCCCTTATCTTTCCTTCACCCAGCGTCCGCCTGGTTTCCAGAAGGAGGAGCGCTGCGAGGGGCCATGTCGGCCGGTTCAGCAATATGAATGCCCGTTCTAGGTCTGGCCGACCTGGTAGTTTGGATTGGGGGTTGTTGAGGATTTTGGACGGACGCCCAGCGTTCCCCTGAGAAGAGGTAGGATGCCTTCCAGAAGATGGAAGCTCAGAAAACATCAAGACTGAGCTAGTGATTTATGAGAAGCGTGGTTCCGGATTTCGCCTGGACGCTTTCATGGTGGAAGAAGTGCCTTAATGATTTTGGCGCTCTTCAAAAGAGATGGTCACTTCGACCATGGAACATTCACTACCACTAATAGTAGTTGTATTTGTGTCCTCCACGTTCGTGTTACTCGGATCGTAGGGGACTAAAGGGTTTACCAGACTGTCGTCTGAGTTTCTAGAGGCCTCTTTTTCGTACGTCTGTCTCGTACGTGCCATGCTCGACTGCAAGGACAGAGAAGAATAAGTGGGGGTGAGTTGGTACGCACTAGAAATAGACCCACTCCATAGAGAGGAGGACTCGTCCTCGTCCATTCTACACTCCTTAGTCCCAGGCGAACGGCCGACCTCATGAGGAGAAACGGACGAAGCCGATTGTTGTGTCAGTTCGTGTTTATAAAAATAAAACAAGCAAAAGAAAAAGGGAAAAAGTAAAGAAGAGCAGGCGGTGACCTCTGTACGTGTAGAAAACTTTGAAAGTCTTTGAAGACCTTGAAGGTTGACCGGAAAACTTAAATACCTAACCGGCAAACTCAAAGAACGCGGTGGAGCTCTCAAACATTTGGGAGGAAAATAACTTTCTCTCTCTAAAAAAGCTCTAACTTCTCTCTAGAATACGCAAGTTTCCAAAGTATCCAAATGAAGTCAAACAACTTCTATTTATAGACCAAATTTATAACAGCAAAATGGTAAAACCATCTTTCCCACCCAGAAGTTCGAACGGTAACTTTTGAAAACAGTTAACCAAGAAGCTGAATGGTTAAAAAACCGCTCCGTCATATAAGACGGGAAAAGGTACAGACCCACTAACGACGTGTCAAAATAGACGACCAGGTCATTGGAATTTGAACCGTCATTATGCTAAATACGGATGACAGGTGTCCCCCTCAAACCAGTTGGCACAACCTATCCGCCCAATTTTAAGACTCAAGTCCATTAAGTAAAATCAGGCGGACTAAACAAGGCAGACAACCCAAAGGAGAAATCCCTCTGATGGACGGACGACAACGTTCGTCTTCCACCAATGATAATGCTCCATCCGCCCGACACTCGGACGACATCGGACAAGTAAAAGATTAGAGGAGGCGGCCCGTATGGTACGAGTCACTCTCTCTTAGGGGCAAATGTTTGGGGTAAAAATACCCCAACATGTGGTCCAATCCCATAGTGACACGCTACCCAATTAACGGGTGACACGTGTCCTTATAGGAAGATGACATGTGTCAAGCATGAAGAGCACCTGAAATGAGAGAAAAGACCCCCTTACATTAGGAGGCCCAAATCCCTAGAAAGCCGCAAAACGGCGCCACTATAGGACACATGGCATCACCTGATTGCGTCGCCAATCAGAGCCCAACTTTTTAGGGAACTAACCCTATAGGGGCACACATTTCCCCCTATAAATACCCCAATCATTTATGATGGGAGGGATGGATTAAGACATATCATTCTAAGAGCACTAAAAGCTCCAACTTCACTCTACTTTCTCTCTCTACATTTATTCCGTTTTAGGTCACTAACTTGATCGTTGGAGGCGAATATCACTAATTTTGCAGGTGTCCGCGTCCATCCGGCCGTGTTCAAGGCCAGTATCCAGAGGGATTCCAAAAAACCCGGAAACAAAAGTCTTTTTAGGTGTACAACACATTCTTTGACTTACTTCCCCCGATTTTTTTTAGTTGAAATGTTTCTTTAGTCACATTAACCAATGCACAAATTCAACAATTCATATCTTTAATTACCGATAAGCAAAAATTTTGAAAATTTGATATTTTGAAAATATATATCGTGACGAATCTAATAAGATTCCACACGACTATATATTTTATGACGTATAAAGCACAAAATATGGTCAAAGAAGAATAGGTGAATAGTGCTAAAGTCAAAACGTGTCAATTAAAAAAATTGGAGGAAGTATATAATTAAGATGATATTTTTTTTAGGGAAAATATTATCGAGATGATTGATTGATGCAAAAGGTATTATTTTACAACGAAAAAGGAATATTGAGTGGTTTCCTTGAATTTTTTTATACGAATAAAAAAAAATTATTTTAATACTTGATCGGAACAGTTATGAAAATTTTCAGTTTTTTTTTCCTTCAACTGAAAAGTCAAAAAATCTGAAAGGGGCGGTCCTTGTTATTTAAAAATTAAATAAAATATAGGAAAATTGAGAGGAAAGTATTTCAGGTTATTACAAAGTCTTCCAGAAAAATTGAATTTCAGAATCATTCGTTCATAGGTAAGTCGATGGATATTGAATAATCTTACATATTCTTATTTATTTGATCACTCTTTACATAGCCAGTTCAATGATTGATTTTGTTTTCAGATTTGGGGGTTGTTTGAACCCATTGAAAAATACGAATTTACTAAAATAAACTTGATCAAGATTTTCTACTTTGTTTCATGTTTTCAGAAGAAGAAAATTTAATAATTGTATCACTGATTTATGTTTTCTTTTGGTATGAATTGAGGGTATTGATGATCTATGGCTATATTTGTGATTTGTATATGATATTTGTTGGTGTAGAATATGGTTAACCCAGGGGAACCTGTAAAACCGAGTTGGCAGCGGAAGCTTGACCATGACGAAAAAGTTCCTTCAGAGTTCGGGCTAAGCGTCAGGGAGTGTGTTCAATTGGTGTGTTATTTGATTTCAAGTGTGCAATTAGTTTTGTAATTAGAATTTATCTTATTCTTATTGAAACTTATTTATTGTTTTTTATTTTTTATTTTTTGTTTTTTATTTTTTTGGCTGCATTCTGAGCTATTATATTTTGTATTTAAATCATGGAGTGGAATTGAGTTTGGCATCAGCGTAGCGTCTGAGATTGTTTTCAATCAAGGAAATTCTTGAAGATCTATAACTAGTTTTGATGCTTTTCTTGATTTGTTTGTTCTTAGTTTTCAACAAGCTTCACTCGTTTGTTTAGATTAGCACTATTTTTGGATAGAGAGAAATGGAGAGAAAAGAAGAGAAGAGAAAAGGAGGGATGCATATCCTTTGTTTGGATATCTAATGCAAGGAGGGAAGGGGAGGGAATTGGAAGGATGCATTTTTCTTCTCCTTTAAATAAACCAAATCCCTCCATTGTTGGAGAGGTTTGGAAGGAAAATAGGTCACCTTCTCCCTCCCTTCACCTCCCTTTCCCTTCTCTCCGTTTCTTTCCCCTCCCTTTCCCTTCACTATTGTTATTCATACACAATGTAACACCTTGTTTGGATCAAAGGAAATGGAAGGACAATCAGGGAAGAGAAAGGGAGGGGAGCAAACCCTCTTGTTTGGGTAAATGATTGGGGGAAGGAAGGGGAAGGATTCATTTTCCCTCTCTCTTTAATAAGCATAATCCTTCCAAAATTGGAGAGATTTGGAGGGAAAATGGAGCTCACCTCCCTTATCCCTTTCTTTTCCCTTTCCCTTCCCTCCCCTTCCTTTCTCATCTTATTTTCTATCCAACAAAGCGTAAGAGTTCTAAATCTGATTATTAAAGCTTCACTCACCTTATTTGGGGGGTTTTGGAGGATGGTTTGAATTAGCTTCACTCACTAATTAATTTAATTTCTCTTTGATCAGGTGTCACTCGCCTAATTTAAGGGTTTTTATGCCTAACGTCACTCGTTAAACACAAAGAAATTAGTCTGGAAAATACGTCCAAACTAACAAAGAAATGAATCTAATTTAATCAAGAAACAATCGTTTTATTATTAGGGGAGATCATGCCTTTAAATTACTCTTCTTTACCCCAATTTGGTACTTTGTGGCTATCTTGGTTTCGAAATGGTTAGGCTATTAGATCTTTAGCCATTGTATTAATATAAGGCATAAATTTTTCTTGATTTGCTCATTATTCATTTCAAGTATCACCCTTTGCTTAAATTATGGCAGGCCCCTATAGGTTATAGGCTTTGGCGTCATGTCCGAGAAGAAGCTGGCAGAGGAAGGGTAATTTTGCCCTTGTTGAAAAACTTGTGTAAAGATTTGATGATGTTTTTGTGTTTACATGACCATTTTTGTTAGTCTTATAACCGAACCTTCTATTCTCAGGGGGCAATTATTGATCCTTTCTTCAAGCGTACTGTCACATCTGACCATGGAGTTCCCCTTGGAGGAATTGGGTAAATTTTTGATTTATTTTTCTACTAAATGTCATTAATGATGTACCATCATTTAATCTTTACTTAGACCTGCAGTTAATTTGTGAAATTTTTTTGGAATCTTGCCATTGCTTTCTTCTCATGTTGTGTTATTGTGTGACATAACTAAAATTCATTTCCTGAGGCTGTACTCTTTTTCTATGTTGAATATTGAATTGCCAAGTTACCATCTTCTGCTCATGAAGGTAAATCATACTACTATAGCTGATTTTTCTTTCCTTTGAACCAATTTGTAGAGCTGGAAGCATAGGAAGAAGTTACAAAGGCGAGTTTCAGCGCTGGCAACTTTTTCCTAGAACATGTGAAGATAAACCTGTTTTGGCAAACCAATTTTCTGTAAGTGCTGACATTAATCTATATGGTTTGGGTGAAGCACGTAACAGTAATTTTTTTTTACGTAGAATATCTTCATCTCCTATTGTTTTTGATGGAATTTGTTTTTTAGTTAGCTGTTTCTCTTGAGTAGGATTTTCTAATCTATGTATTTGGTGCAGAATTTTCCTTTCATTTTCACATCAAGTTTGTGAAAAATAAAGCTGTATACTGAACTGTTACTGATTAAATTGGCATCCAATGTGGTCTTGACTCTTCTTTATGATAAAGTAATTCTTTGCATATGTTAGTGGTGTGTAGCTAGTATGGTGCAGAATATGCCTTTCATGTTCACATCGAGTTTGTGAAACTAAAGCTGTAATGCTTCGGAACTGTAATATTGATTTAATTTGGCATCCAATGTGGTCTTGATTCTTCTTTATGATAAAGTAATACTTTGTATATGGTAGTGGTGTGTAGCTAGTATGGACTTATTGAGCTATTGCTATTGTAGGCTTCATTTCCTACATACATGCCAAATTTAGTGTTCAACGGAGTCAACATTATTGATGAATACAGGTTAATAAATTTCTTTTCATTTCTTGTGGGGCTATAACGCTATACATCCTCTAGCTAATACGTGATGTAGTTTAGCCAACAAGTGTGCAAATTTATTTCTTAAATTTTTTTTTGTTCTTCGAGTTTTATGGATCTCAGTTTAAGTTGTTTTTGAGTTAAGTGAATCAACAATTCTTATATATCAAAGAAAATGATTTTTGCCAATCAATTGAAATGTAACATAACCAGAGAATTGATATATAATCAATCAAATTTATCCCCCTTCCAAGACACTATCATTGATTTTTTGTGTTTTGATGAACAAGGAAATAAACAAGCAAAAATGATATACCTTGTCTCAACAGTCATAATGTTTTAAGTGGACAATGCTTCAATCGCTAATGTGTCGCAAAGTTTGGTTATAGATTAATTCATCACAAAGAATAAGGCTTTTTGTCAAAGGAACACTCACAAAGATGCAAATGGAGAGAGAAATTCTCATGTATTCATAATTCATTAAGTTAATACAAAACATATCTCTCCTTTTATAGGTGGCTACCATAACACTAATCAATTTTTATTAAGAGCCCTTGGATTACAATCAAATGGTTAAGATCAACTTCATTATAAACAATGAATGCCGAAAATTTCATAATAGGGATGTTGCCTGACTCTAGGACCAAGTCATGCAAAAAAACTTGAAATATACAGCGAAACCATAAAAAATTAGCTTTACCAAAGGTGAAGTTGTTCAATTAGGTGGACAAAGGAAGAAATATTTCCTCACATACTAATCTTGAGGTCTCACCACTATTCCTTGACCTTCCTATGAACCCTTATTCATTTAAGCCATGTTATAAAGTAGGATAATCATCCAAATAGCTGTTTTGGGCAAAATATTAACGTTGGAAACCAGGTCAAGTATTCATATATAATCTATGAGTTTCTTGGATGCTATCACGTCAATGAACTAATGAACTGATTTTGCTAATCAAGTGAAACATTGCATTACCAAAGAAATTAATTTGTTAACTGCGAGATATTCTGATGACAAGCTAGAATAATTTTCTGATGACAAGTTAGAATAAAGTTTTTTTATTTCCTGAATTATCCTATAGGCTTACAATATGTTTTGTGTGCTAATTATAATCATGTTGCAGTTTTTAAATTATAAGAGATCTGTGTTATATTCAGTCTCTCATTAATCTGTACCAAATCATTTTGATGGACATACTCTCGCTACTTAGCTCACCTTCAATTTTAATTTGTGCTATGGCTCTGAAGCTGTGTTGTTTGAGGAACATTAGCTATGTTTTGACGAATTCTTTATTATTAGCCTTTTATATGTTGGAATGCTGGATAGACTATAATACTGCAACTCTCCCTTTTTGTAGGTTTTTGTTTCTCATCCAAATGGTGAAAAATACTCTTCTGTGCTATGTCCACCAAATCCTGAGATGCTCAAGTATGTATATTTCCATGTGTTTACTTTATTTGTTTCTAATTCTAGAAATTGCTATTGATTGCATTGGGGATTAAGTACATAATGTCAATTCGATGTTGTGGCTGCAATTAAGATCACTTCTGGGCTGAAACAGGGGAACCACTGCAAGAGGTATTGAAAGTTGGGATTGGAATTTAAAAGGAAATAATTCTACATATTATGCTCTGTATCCAAGGTCTTGGACTGTATATGATGGTAATATTTGCTTGATCTTCAACTTTGTAGCTTTGATAACAATCTTTCTGTTGCATCTGGTCTCATCGGTGGTCTTTGATTGCAGGTGAACCTGACCCGACGCTTAGTATTGTTTGTCGTCAGCTTTCACCTATCATTCCCCACAATTATAAGGAGAGCAGCTTTCCTGTAGCAGTATTTACTTTCACGGTAAAATTACTGGTCCTATAGCTTTACTAGTCCAGGTTCATAGTACTTTGACCAGGCATCTTTTTCATCCAAAAACTCAAATTTGCTTCAGCTATCAAACTTTGGAAGTACAGAAGCGGAAGTTAGCTTGCTTTTCACTTGGACGGTGCGTTATGAACTTATCTATCATGCCTTTTCATATTAAAAGTTCTAAGTTGTTTGTTATTTCTTATGTTGTACATAAATAATAGTCTTGATCCACTTTCAGAATTCTGTGGGTGGAAATTCTGGATCTAGCGGTAATCACTACAATTCAAAAATCACGTAAGAGTAGCTAGTGATTTCAGCTCGTAGTCTCTTATATTTGCTTTTCTTGTATCTATTTTGACGACACCCATTATTTTTATCTGACATAAAAGGCCATATATATAATATCAGGATGAAGAATGGCACACGTGGTGTAGTTTTACATCATAAGTGAGTGACTCTACTTTTTTGCTACAAGCCTACAATCTTATCTATTCTAAGTAAAGCTTTCCAACGTGTTATATTTTTGCTAAGAATACATGCCTTCTCTAATTCTCTGTTTCTTGTACCTTTTAATATGTAAGAAGACTCTGAAAACACAACGCGTAATTGATTACGACGAGCAAGTAATTGGATGTCAAATCATATTGCATATTAGATTACAAGTGTTAGCCAAAAAGAAAAAAGTGTAATCAAAGGTTGATAATCTAAAAAAAGTTTTATCAAAAGTTGTTAATCTAAAAAACATTAGAGAAGGTACTCCCTCCTTTATCCGACTGCTTCACTTATAATTTTTGTTCTTAATTTCTATTTATGTAGAATATTAGTGCAATAGTTTGCTAGTTTAACCAATGCACTTTAATCTGGATCTTAAATTCCAATGCAATAACTAAGAAGTTCTTATTGGGTCTGCTTAACCTTAAAATATATGTGAATGATGGTAGTAGACTAGTAGTAAATTTCTGAAATTTCTGTATATAAGCTATTGAATGACCATTCCACATTTTTTGTAAATTTTTCAAAATTGCTTATTTCATATACTCATCAGTTTTGAAACCTCATATGACACAGAACAGCAAATGAAAATCCCTCCGTCTCCTTTGCCATTGCCGCAGAGGACAAAGATGGGGTTCATGTCTCAGAGTGTCCATGCTTTGTTATTTCTGGAGATTCAGAAGGTATTACGGCGGAGGATATGTGGAAAGAGATGAAAGAGGTTAGTTCCTTATTGATGTGTAACCTTCACCAAAACAATCAATATTCAGAGGACCAAAGATATAAGCAGAATATATATACTTGGTTCACTAATTAATTAGTTTAATTAAGTAAAGACACTTAGTCTTAATCTCAATACCGCACACAAAATTTGAGTACAGATTGATTAACCCACAAAGATTAAGACTTTTTCACAAATGAAAGCTCACAAATATGCATATGGAGACAGAAATCTTATGTATTCATAGATCATCAAAATTTGTTCTTACAAAACACTTTTCCTCACTTTATAGGTGGCTTTTATTATCCAAATGGAAGAGCCTTAGGATTGTTTTTGATTAATCAAGATCAATTAGTTAAATACCAAAAATACAAAATCTGCTGAAAATTCGCAGAAGTTCCACCCAAGCAATGGTCCCCTAATTAAGTGGGTTGAGGTGTTTGTGAAAGCTATCAATCAATCAAAGCCTTAATCCCATAAGTGGGGTCAGCTACATGAACCAAAAGTGTTTGTGTAAGCTAAAATTTGAAAAAAACAAAAAAAGAAAAGAAAAAAGAAGTAAATCCCTGAAGCAAGGGTAGTCCTACATGTGCTCGAGGCATGGGCAACCCTTTTATTCCTGCCAGCTCAATTTGTAATGCTCATAACTCCATTTTTTGACCAAATTGAGCTTATGACCTTGCTATGGAAAACTCTTAAACTCAATTTTCATTTTAAAGTGAAATCACTGTGAAAGGATTTGTAACAAACCAATTATTGTTGTCTGAAGTTGAGCCCCTCACTAATGACCAATCACTTGTGTATGTTTTAATTCTTATATGTTTACATATCCACCATCAAAGGTAATCTTAGGACACTAAAGTCACCCTTATTACCCAAAGCCACATCATAAAGCAGCCGACTAAATATTTGTTTTTATAATAAAATATAACACCATTTAGAAACTAGGTCAAACATCCAATTTCAATCCATGCTTTATGGATGGTCCCACTTCATTTTATCTTGCCCATTTTATTATGTATTATTAGAGACAACAACTTCTTTTGTTGTGGGAACCATTGAGATTGATGCCGTAGAGAGGCTCCAAGTCATATGATGATACCAGAATGGTCCCCTCTGATGGTTAATTTAGTATGAATTTGAGGTAATGTTAGAGAGAAAAAGTAGAGAAAAGGGAGAGGATTTGCTGTATCTAATTCAGGTGGGTAGAAAGCTGTCCAATTATCCTAAAATCTGGAGCATTTATAGCACATCATTGGGTCTGATGCTCCCAGGAGGCGACCTAATTTTCTGCGTTATGGTTGACGGACTATTCCTGAGAGACACTTTAGGGCTGGACTCCTGAAGCCCAAATATCAGAGGAATAAAGGGTCGTCATTCCTCTGATTTTCAATGACATTTCCCTTGGGATTTCTAAGTGTTATGTGTATGTGTTGACTTGTAATAGGAGATGCTTGTGGTCATTATTCCCTTCATCAGCTCTGATTTCATGCATATCAATGGTAAAGACCTCTATGATAATTTGATTTACATTATGAGGTTTATAATATTTCATATTTTTCCCATACTGCTTGCATAATTGTGCCAGAGTGCTAGTTGCCACTTGTCATGCTATGTTGATCCTGCTTTGAGAGTTTGCAGTTGTTATGTATCTAAATCCCTTGTTTATTCAAATATTCAAATATCTTTGAATAGATCTAATATATCAATATATGGGTATCTTTTGATTTAGTGTAACCACTATTTTAACTAGTTTACGGTTTTGCGCACTTTTGAAACAAACGAATTGAATCCTCAATGTCTCATAGATCATGCCTAATTTTAGCATTCAAGGAATACTCCTCATCCACTCGTGAATTTAGTTTAGCAGTTAGCAGCTTGTAGTTTTACAATTGTGTTTTTAATGGTTGGGTCCACAAAATTTTATTGTAACTCTTTAGCTCTAATTTACTATGCACAAAATTAACAAAGCAATTAGGCCCAACTATGCACATACTACTTGGACTTAAGTGAATGGATTAAGCCCAATCTACAACATGCACTATGTAAAAATTCTAAGGCTTGTGGGCTATGAAAACCATGAGCTTATGTAATAAACTAAAGACTGATTGTATGAAACAGGACACTATAACAGTGAATGCAAGTCGAAAGCTTGACTCTTGATTAAACTAATTTACAAAACTTACAAAAGGGTAGTAGGTTTAGCCTACAAATCTCCTATTAGCAACTTGAGGCTGCCGCTCTATTTTCCAAATAACTCAATTTACGCATACCCCATCAAGGCTAGTCCTCCTTTATATACTGCAGTAATATTACCAAAAGTACTCTTAACATTAATGACTATTTGTCTCTTACCGATCAAGTATTCAGAGCTCAGTTTGTCACTCCTAGTGCTTCATGAATTGCTACTGCCCTCTTCCCCTTTTTGCCGATTCTGCTCTTGTCCTCATCTCCCTTTTTGCTGATTCTGCTCTTGTCCTCTTCCCCTTCTTGGTGATTCTGTGCTGCTGCTTGTCCCCCCTGTTGCCTTTGCCTTGTTTCTGTTCTGCCTTCCTGTGTGACCCCGTAAGGGTGGCCGAGGTGGTCTCATGTCCCCCGGATCCGTCACAGCTTATTGACAAGCTAAACTAGAATGCAATTAAAATTCAGTAAACAGGGAATCAGTTGAGCTGTTTAACAAGCCCAAGGTACACAAGAAATTTTTGCTTAGAAGCAAACAAATTGAAGTTCATTGAGTTCAAAACCAAAGTGATGAATTCTGCCATAGTTGTTGCCTTTGAATCCATGGAGTTTGTAGCATGTGTTTGCCTCTCTTTTCTAATATTCTTGAATATAACTAATGGGGTGTCTACTGAGTAGTCTGGATTGTATGGGCTCTTTACTACTGTTGTGTGCTGAGTCTTGTTCTCTTGATTTAGCATGGATCCTTTGATAACCTCAACTGTCCAGCGACATCGGCTCCATCAAAGCCATCTTCTTGTATTGGAGCAGCAGTTGCAGCTTCAACTATTGTACCATCAGGATCTACACGTACTGTCACATTTTCATTATCATGGGATTGCCCTGAGGTAACATTTTCGAAAGGAAGAACGTACCACCGGTAAGTCTAAAGACTCATAGGATATCTTTGACTATGATCATGCTTAGACTTTGTCTTATTCTCTATTATGACTGGTTCAGGCGGTATACGAAGTTTTATGGCACTTCTGGTAACGCAGCGGCAGATATCGCACATGATGCTATAGTTGGTAAGTGATGTAATTTTGAACATCATGATCGATTGAGTTATCTCCGCTGAGACAATGCTTTTGGTTCCTATCCTATGTAGATAATCAGCGTTGGGAGTCTCAAATTGAAGCATGGCAGAAACCTATACTTGAAGACAAGCGATTTCCAGAATGGTGAGTCTGGAACTGCAATTTTGCACTTGTGTTGGGTCTTGTAACTAGTCTGCATTTCTTTTACCATGTGACTTTTTTTCATTTTTGTTTGTTTTGTCAGGTATCCTGTTACTCTTTTTAATGAGCTTTATTACCTTAATGCCGGGGGAACTGTGTGGACAGGTTTGGAATTGGCTTTGTGACTTCAGTCTTAGTAATCAGTATCGTTTGGTAAATTTGACATAAACTTTTATAATTTATATACATTAATTGCAGATGGCTCTCCTCCACTGCAGACTACAGTGACTATAAAGGAAAAAGAATTTTCACTTGAGAAGTCTAACTCTGATTTTGTAAACACTACCACCAATATCACTACACAAAATGATATGGCTGTCGATATCCTCGAGAAAATGACTTTGATACTTCAGCAAACGCATATAACAGCTAATTCTAATTCTGCTTTTGGTCCCAATTTGATTTTAGAAGGGGAGGAAAACATTGGTCAATTTCTTTACTATGAAGGCATTGAGTATCACATGTGGAACACATATGATGTTCATTTTTATGCGTCGTTTTCTTTGGTAATGCTATTTCCAGAGCTTGAACTTAGCATCCAGAGAGACTTTGCTGCAGCAGTTCTACTGCATGATCCTAGTAAAATGAAACTTCTACATGACGGGAAATGGGCGTCAAGGAAAGTTCTTGGTGCTGTTCCACATGATATTGGGCTTAATGACCCATGGTTTGAAGTGAATGCTTACAACCTCCATAACACTGACCGATGGAAAGATTTAAACCCAAAATTTGTTCTCCAGGTATACAGGGATGTCGTAGCCACAGGTGACAAGAAATTCGCACAAGCTGTTTGGCCTTCTGTTTATGTGGCGATGGCCTATATGGATCAATTTGACAAGGATGGGGATGGTATGATTGAAAATGATGGATTTCCTGATCAGACGTATGACACATGGTCAGTCTCCGGTGTGAGTGCATATTGTGGAGGGCTTTGGGTTGCAGCACTTGAAGCAGCTTCAGCCCTAGCTCGTGAAGTTGGTGATAAGGGTTCACAGGATTACTTTTGGTTTAAATTTCAGAAAGCAAAGGCTGTTTATCTGAAGTTATGGAATGGTTCGTATTTCAATTACGACAGCAGTGGTGGTAGTAATAGCGCATCTATCCAAGCTGATCAATTGGCTGGACAATGGTATGCTCTAACTAATTTGTATCTTGAAACATAGATACAGCTCACGAATTGGAGGATTTTATCTCTGAATATTCTATCAGAACAGTTGCAGTGGGATTTTTCATTTTACTGTGGACCAACTATCCTTTGGTTTAGAAACCAAGTATGAAGCAAACAACTTTTTTGGATGAATGCTTCCCAAAAATGTTTGGGCTTTTATCTTAGGGAAGAGAAGAACAAGTTTCCAAATTGGGCTGTGTATCCATCATGATAATGACGATGATTCTTTATAATTTATTTTCTTTTCTTCTTGCTTGCAAGAGATATGTGTAAATAAAGCTCACTTCTGGTTGCAGGTATGCTCGAGCATGTGGTCTAACACCAATCGTTGACGAGGAAAAGGCAAAATGCGCCCTTGCCAGTATTTTTGAGTTTAATGTGATGAAAGTAAAGGAGGGGCGACGAGGGGCTGTCAACGGAATGCTTCCCGATGGAAATGTTGACTTGTCATCAATGCAGTCAAGAGAGATATGGTCTGGTGTTACTTATGCCCTGGCGGCCACCATGATTCAAGAAGGATTACTGGATATGGGTCTTCAGACTGCATATGGTGTTTTTGAAGCCGTTTGGTCAAAAAAAGGACTTGGGTGAGTTTTCTTACTGTTGCTTGTTCTTCTCCATATTTGTTGTTATAATAAACATAGACTTCATCCCACATCATGATATGTTTGACATTTGTGCAAGTATAAATGCGAAGTCCACATGGGTGCATTTAGAAAGGCATTAAATAACCGCCTTGCACTTCTAATTGGAACTCATTATGAACAATGTTGTGTGATTTCTACTATTAGAATAATGATTGAGGCATCCAATTCTATATGGAGTTATCAAGAAAGGAATTACAAAAATTCAGTTAGTACTACCATAATCCTGATGTTGTGAATATAGATCCAAGTGAAAAATTTGAATGTAGTAACTGCAATGCTTAAAATAATTGTTAATGCTGAGGGTTGTGGTGAACCTCACGATTGTAAATTTTTTGACTAAGAATGGAGCGATTTTATGTGGAAAGAAGAGGTGACAAATCTCATAGGGGAATTTTTACTGAATGCTAGGGCATAGAGTTCCTTTAAACCTAATTATTTTGTGAATCAGATTGGGTGTGTTTTTTTTGATATAGAAACCACATTAATTGACCCAATTCAAGATTTTTTGGAGGCTTAGTTTACTCTTTTAATGTTGATCGATTTTGCTAGTTTAAAGATGCAAAATAAGCAATAGGAGTTGATTAATGTCAATTTCTTTCTAATGTCTTCCACAAAATACTCTAGGATAGCCCTAATTTTAGAGCATTAAAGAGAAGCAAGGAACAACACTATTATGGAATGGCTCGTGGCCTATTTACCCATAAATCTGAATATTGGATCATCAATATCCACACTTAGTTTTAAATATTAAAGCTAAGGCGATAGGGATCCCCTATGCCTTTTTGTGCCTTAATGAACTTCATTAAAGCGAGGCACACTTATAAATTTTAAGAAATTGGTACAAAGAATTTGTCCTCAGCCCACCTGTGCATCTTTTTATTTTATTTTTTATTTTTATTATTTATTTTTGTTTATATACCCTTCTCACTGTAGGATTCTCCATCTCTCATAACTCTAAAAGCACAAAAGACACAATAATGAGGAAATGGGAGTGGTATTCATATTGTTTATTTATTTATTCGACAATATGACAATATATTTAGGACCAAACTTTTCTTAGTGAAGACTGGCTTAAGAAGCTGGAAATTACACCCCAAATCTATTCTTTGATTAGATAGTCCACTTATGAGCTAGCTTTAAGGATCCTAGTAATCAATACTGTTCCACAAGTTGACAAGTCAAACGCTTGAGAGTAAAGGGAAGATAAGGGTATCCCCTTCTCTCTAGCACAAGTAGATGTGAACTTGTGAATTCGAAGTCGCAAGGTAGGTTTTCAATTATCTCCACTAACCTTTGATGGTTGCCATGTTCTGATTGGAGTATCACAAGATATACACAAATCTAAAGGTATGTATGCTTCTAGGGTCATCCTAAAAGTTGACCTTCCTCGGAAAATTACCTCCGATGACTTGAACTCCTGGTCATTTACAATTAGACTATTGGCATTATGACAAAATCAACAAAAAGTTCCCCGTTTCTACACCTAACAATAGCTACTTGGGGGAATGTAGGGTTGAAAAGAACAACTTTGTATTGTTTGGTGTTGAGAGTGAGCAATTATATGCTATCTTTGTCCTAGTTACATGTTCATGTAAATGATTGAAGAGAGACTGTAGTTTCGGTTATTGGAGGTTTTTCTAAAAGTGGATTGTTCCATGTATCAAACTTCACCGTATTCAAAGATGAGCCACTAGAAACGTTTTTTGCTTTATTTATTTATTTATTTATTTTTTAATTTATTTTTAAGAAAAAGTTTATTATTTTATTTTTGGTGGCAAAATCTAGAGCCATTTTCTAATCCAAGCAACAACTCTTTTCATGCCTAGCATTCATAGCACGTCTTGTCTCTAGCTGCAGCCTATAAGATTTTCTCTTCACTCCTGTTCCTACCTCTAGATAAAAAAACATTACTTATGTTTCTTCTGAATTTTTTGAAGATGAAATGACAAAATAAAGAGACTGGACGCACAAGAACCAGTAGATTAGGGTAAAACGGACCCTGTATGAATGAATTTATGTTGTTCGGTTGACAAAATTGTAAATTATGGAGCCTTTCAAGGTCTTCATCCCAAAATAACTAGGGTAATCGAACAATACAATTGACTTCCAAAATTCACGTTGCCTTTGGTCATCAATGGCCAGTGGTGACCCTCTTGATCACCAGGTTGCCCAAATGGTGATTCTTTTCGGCTCACTAACTATGAGAATACCACGAGAATTAAGTGCATGGCTATGGGTTTCACACCATGTGAAAAAGTCAAAGACATGAAAGCTATCTATTGGCTTTCAATGACTTAGTTTTGTTTTACATGGGTTTCCAATTCAACCTTTTAACTAGCCTTCTAGCACTTGCAATGCACGGGTTGCTCATAGGTATATAATATAATTTTTTGTTTTATAATATGTTTTAAATTTAATGGAAAAATAAATAGTTTATATAGGAGAAAAAGGGGTTGGAAATTGAATAAAATTGAAAAAGCTATAATTAGGGGAAAATGAACTAAACAACATTTATATATATATGTATTGAATTAAGGCATTTTTTTTTTTTAATTTTTTTTTTTATTAAATGTTAGGAGGGGGATACAAAGGATAGGGTAAATGAGATGACATGTGGCATTGTTCAAGAAGATGGTTTGTGTTTTTAAATACTAGGTATAGATATATGTTATTCTAGCAATAAATGAGATTATCTATCTATACTTAGTATATAAATAACACAAACCACAAATAACATGTGTCCTCCTTCCCTTTATTCAACTTTTTCTTTTTTTTAAAAAAAAACTATTAATAATTCACTATATGTATTTAATTTTCTTCATATCCCCTAACTTAATACAAAAACTATTTATGGGTGCATTTCAATTGTCACTCATTCCTCTTCCTTTTTAATTTTAAACTCTTCATTTTCCTCAAGAAAAAAACATGTAATAAACAAAAATGAAATAACAAAAACATTTTTTTATTTTATTTTATTTTATTTTCTAATTTTACTATTAATATTAATCGCACGGGCCAAAATGCTAGTTATCCTTAGAATAGCATGAAGTTACTGATTCTTCAAAAGAAAAAATTATATTAATAATCTCAATAACTACTAAGTTTTGAATGGTCAAATTATGAACTTAAGGCATGTTTCATGAGCCTGGCTGTAGTCATGAGCAAGATCTTGCAGTTGTAGCTTCTTTCAGCAATCAATTGACTAATGAACATAAGTTTGAAAATATGTTCTCTGTTTTAACCCATAATTCTTGCTATCGTAGGTACTCCTTTCAAACTCCAGAAGCTTGGAATACCAATGATCAGTACAGGTCGCTCTGCTATATGCGCCCGTTGGCTATTTGGGCAATTCAATGGGCATTATGCCGGCCAGAGCCCTCAGAGTCGGAAACACAACCAGAAGTGAACGAAGAATATTTGGCTAGATGTCACTTAGGATTCTCAAAAGTTGCTCGTCTTTTGAAGTTACCGGAAGAGGTAGCTTCCACAGGTCTAGTGCAGGTTCTTTATGATAAAACTTGCAGGAAGATGTGGAATTGATTACACATTATTTCAGGGATTCATATTCTTGGTTTTTCCCATTATTGTATACTTGTATTGTCAGAAGTCTTTCTAGACCATATTCGCTGCAAAAATGAGTACAATTTTATTTTCATTGAATAACTTCCGGGATAATTGTGGATGTTACCATGTTTGGCCATCCTTTATCTCTGTGTTTACGTGATACTAGGGCCATATTATACGACTTTAAGGTGGTCAGCTAGTTATTGTGGCTAGCATATTTAGTCAAGTATATTTTTCTGCCGTTGTAAGAGAGAAAATTGCCAAGAATTCAACCTGATGAGTTTAGTAAACAAACAAGATTGTACAATCCCAGTAATGTTTGAGACCATATAGTGATTAATATTGCATGGACAAACTCATTTGAACAATGATCAATCTGAATTTTATTTGAATAATGTAGTCAGATTGGTTCCAACTACTTAGTTCAAGTGTTTCAAAATTAATACATAGGGATCAAATGAACCCATTTCATCAACTATAAGCAAATTACTTCAAACAAAGTCAAATAAAATCTGAAAGCAAACAAAAACAACAAATTATCAATATTGAAACAGACTAAACCAATATGGATCAATTTAACTTCAATAGAACAATGTAAACTAGATTTGTCGTGTATAATTTTGAATAGTTGAATAAAATGTGCTAATCAAACCAATTCCAAACAAACATAAGAGCAAAGTAACTCAAATGGTATTCAAATAAAAAAAGTACTACTTATTGAAATTAGATCAAAGAAAACCAACGTGGATAAACTAAAACTTGATCAATTGTGTAATAAAATTTGTCCATATGATTTAATAGACCCATTTACATAAACTATAAACACATAGGATCATTGTAATTAAGATAGCATCTGAGTACATGTAAGATGACCAAATACCCTGTATGATAAAACTAAACTATCTTCGATCAAATGCATTGGGTGCGTGCTAGGCATGGATGCTTCGCGTTGGAAGGGCGCTAGTTGTTTCGGGGTTTTTTGGAATCCCTCGGGATACAGGCCGTGAATACTGTACGGCCGCAGACACTTGCAAAGTAACGAATATTCCGTTTGACGGAATATTCGCCTCCGACGATCAAGTTAGTGATCGGAAAACGAAAGTATTTTAGAGAGAGAAAGTAGAGAGAAGTAAGAGTAATTTAATATGCCTTTAATGAGATGTCTCTATCCACCCCTCCATCATAAATGATTGGGGTATTTATAAGGGTGGGAATGTGTGCATTCTAGGGTTGGTGCCCTAAAACGGAGTGCACTAATTGACGGCGCAATCAGAGGGAGGTACGTGTCTCTTGGGGGCGCCATTATGGTGCCTTTCTCGAGATTTGGGCCTCTGGATAAAAGGAGGCCTTCTCTCTTTCAGGTTCCATTATGTTTTTCCACGTGTCTTCTTCCTATTGGGACACGTGTCGTCCTTTAATTGGGCCACGTGTCACTATAGGATTAGGCCACATGTCGGGGTCATTTTTACCCTAAATATTTTCCCTTCAGAGTGGTTGGTTTGTACTATATGGGCCACCTTCTTTGACTTCTGCTCATCCGAAGACCTCCCGATACTGCTGGGCTTTTTGAACAATTTTACTGAAAGGGACAAACTGTACCGTCTACCTGGATTTCGGAAGCATCCTTTGGGCTAATTGCCTTGGGCTGTTTGCCTGATTATAGTTTGGACTAAAGTCTTGAAATCAGACGGAATGGTGCCGCTTGTCATCAGGTGAGACACTTGTCTTTCGTATTTTCCGGACCAATGGTTTTTATTCATTGACATGGCCGTTTATTTTGACGGTCCGTCAGGATAATTGTACACCTTCTCCTTCTTTGTTGACGAAACGATTTTATAACCGTTTAAGCTTCTACGTTAAATTTTTGAAAAGGAGACGTTTAGTCTTCGGGGCGGGAAAGGTAAGTTTACTATTTTTCCCTATAAATAGGACTTGTTTGACTTCATAAAAACACTTTTGATTTTTGTGTTTTCTAGAGAGAAGCCAGAGCTTTTTGAAAGAGAAAGTGATTTTCCTCCTTCATCTTCGAGAGCTCCGCCATGAGATTGCATTTTTTGTTCGTGTTCTTAAGTTTGCCGGTCAAATTATTAAGATCTTCAAAGTCCCTCAAGTTTTCTACTCGTACAAAGGTAACCGTCTGCTTCTTCTTTTGCTTCTCCTTTTTCATATACGAACTGGCACACCACTCGAATTCGTCCGTCTCTCCTCATGAGGTCGACCGTTCGCCTGGGACTAAGGAGTCTAGGGTGGACGAAGACAACTCCTCTTTACTTTGGAGTGGGTCCATTTCTAATACGTACCAACTCACCCCACCTATTCTTCTTTGTCCCTACAGTTGCACATGGCATGTACGAGAGGTACGTATGACCGGGAGGCAGCAAAAACGGAGGTGGTCGCATAACCAATCATGTAGTTCCCTTTAATCCAAATGACACGGACGCTACATTCAGTGGTAGTGCGTGCTCTATGGTGGAAATCACTGCCACCTCGCTTGAGCAGAACACACAACAAGTTCCCCCTTCTCAGTCTTCAACCAGGGACTCATGGAGACCAGGGAAAGAGATGCTATGGCGTCCGACCAAAATCCGAAACAACGCCCTTCACAATATACCAGCTCGGTCTTGATGTTCGAGCTGCTTTCTTTTGAGAGACCTCCTTCTTCAATCTTGGCGGACAAGAGGAGCGTCTTGCCAAAATCCCCAACAACACTCAACATAAAACACCAACTCGGCCAGTCCGACTGGGCTGCGTATCTCTAAGAGGCCTTCGATAAACATTCAGGAAGACGCTACTAACGCGTCCGACCTGCCTCCTTATGGAAATCGGGTAGACGTTGATGAGATGAGAAAGGATAAGGGTAAGAGTCACTTAGTGTTAGAGAGCACTGTAGTTGTTAAGCCAGGCTAAGGCTCGAAGGGAGGCAGCTCGGCCGAAGCTGCTGAATTGGACAGAGTGTTGTCCTCTGACTTTGGTTCGGCAAGGAACGCCGAACCACAAGCTACAGAGCAAGAGGCAGAGAACCCAGACGCTAGACCAGCAGATGAGAAAGCTAATACAGTCAACCTCAATGACCCATTTTCCTGCACGGTTGGCGATGTAGCCTTCGCCTTCCTTCATGACAAATTTGAGAAGTTCAAGGAATTTCTCATGCTTGGGAGAGGCTACCATATCCTGCCACTGAGGCACTCTAACTCGATGGCCGTCTCAAATGATGAAGGGGCTCAAAGAAGGAGCTTCAATGTGTATCAAGCCGCCTTGGAGGTGGGCCTTCTCTTTCCCCTTCATCCATTCGTAAAAGAGCTGCCGGGGAATACGACATTGCATTGTTTCAGCGAACAGCTGGGCCAACATTGTTTCACCCCTAACTTCCTGGTCTTCTGCGAGATGCATCATATGGTGCGAAAGAACGCCCAGACGGACGGCTGGTTCATTCTTAATACTCGTTCCGACTACTTAGTAGTTTTGCACAAGCCGTCCAAATGGCGCGCTTGGAAGCATCGTTTCTATTGCATCAAGACCAGTAACAAGGAGTTTAACCCGTGGATGAACATGCTTATGCCGAGCCTCTTCAGCTCGGACAGGGTGATCACAGGCTGACTAGGCTGCCTGTTCACTCGGTCTATGCGCACCAAATTGACTATTTCTAGGTGAAGAAAGTGTTCATTAACGGGAAGCTGGTGTCGTGTTGTCTAACCGGATCCCATTAACTGACTGGCTTAGGGATCCAACGTTTATGTCGGCGTTCGACTAATATCGGAATTACCCTTAAGGTGGAACTTCGTGACTTAACTGTCCGAATATCTTTTGCTTGAAATATATCCTAACTCTTGACTTTTTTTTTCTTATCAGACGAGGCCATGTCGAATCTGGACAAGGAACAAAAAGGCGAGACGGACATGTCTGAGTTCCAGCTTGAACGCTACCGGCTCCTTCGACAGAGCTATGAGGCGCCCAAGGAGGTACTGCAAGAAATGGTGTCCTTCTAACAAGTGTATTATTCTAATAAAGGGTTCAGAATTATTACAGAGCTAATTCTTCAGTAAGGTCAAGTGATCAGAATGCCTAGGTGGAGGCCGCTTTCGATCAATAATATTAAGGTATAATTAATATTACAACTTAATCTTAACTGAACGCTTCGGGTCGAACCCAATCGAACAACCGATCCGAGACGACGAATTAATCCGAAGGATTCAAAGAGTCGTCGGAGTTTTACGAACACAGCCGTCGGATATCAAGCCTAGGGCGTCGAAACTAAGCGTCGCAAAATCACAAGCAACAAGTACGAGCGTAGCCGTAGCATCACATTGGCCTAGTCATGTGAGTGCTAGGCTAGGCTAGTTCATCGCAAGCCTAGGCGCACCATGTGTGTGCTAGGGGCGCCATGTGTGCTGGCAGCACCATCGCAGCAACGTGCTTGCGTGTGTGCGTGCCTTCGCATGGCATAGCATCACCATCGCACAACCCTTCGCACAAGCATTGCACCATCGCAAGTGCTAAGCACTAGCGTGTGTGCCTTCGCACAGCTCCTCGCTAGCACACCACCAAGCATAGCATGCTTGTGCGTGTGGCTGGCGAGGCAATGCCCAGCATGCGTGGTTCGCTAGCAGCACGCATGCTGGCTGTGCGATGTGTGTGCGAAAGACTGGGGCCAGCACTATGCACCAGCCAGCAAGGTAGTGCGTGTGTGTCTGTGTCGGCCAGGCAGCAGCACTACGCTAGCAGCGCCAAGCAGCCCAGGAGCACGCAACCCGCATGTGCTGGGCGTGCTAGGCCAGTGCGTGCTGGCACTGCTTGCTGGCTGCCCAGCCTTGGTGCTAGGCGCCAGCTGGCAGCCTTGGCAGCCAAGGCAGGCTGCCAGCCCAGCTGCCTTGCTAGGTGGCGCATTGAGGTGTGGGGACCAAAAGCCTCAAGGCTTCCCTTGGGGAGCAAGGCAATGGTCCCCCAAGGGACATGGTCCTCACCTAACTCTCTCTATCCTTTTGCCACTTGTTGCATGGTGATTGCTTTTGATTAATTATTTAATTTAGAATTAAATAAATTATCACAATTGCACATGATCTCACATTGATCATGTACAACGGGTTCAAGTCCCCATTCCCTATAAATACCCCTTGAGTGGGATTTTGGGAATACACACTTGAGTAGAACTATATAGGAATCTCCATTGTTGAGAATACCTTAAGTTCGTAAAACTCTAAATTTTATATTTTGTTCGGGTCTCGACTAACCTTCAGGACTTAGGACGATCGGGTCGGGTTCGAGGGTACGAACCGTCGGAGGCCTTGAATTTGCGAGGTTGAAGTAAGAGCTCTTTTAAGCGAGCGAAGCACGCATCTAGGGTATAATTCTTTATCCCTTCTTCTTTTAATTATGTATTAATTATATTTGCATGCTTTAATTGCTTTAGTTATCGGGGCGGGTCTTGGTGGGTTTCCTTCCGCGTAGTGAAGGTCACTACGAAACCCTACAGCGGTATCGGAGCCACGCTCCTTTTAATTATTGCAATTATTTATTAATTATGGTGTTTTAAGTGGATTTAAATTCTGGTTTTGCTTTTCTAATTAGATTAGAAGTACGTTTTAAAATAGTTTTAATCTCGTATTTTACGATTTTTGGTCTGGGAACTGGGATTTTGGCTCAAAAATAGTGTTTTTTGGGTGGAATCGACGTTCTGAATCATTTTCAACTCTCTTTGCGGGCTGTCCAGAAGCCAAATTCGAACCAGAAATCCAGTTTTTTTAAGGGTTTTTTCGTTTTCAACGAAAATTTTAAATCTTTTATGCCTTGATTAATGCAAGCATGTTAAGGGTAGATTAAATGCATTATTGCATCTCTAATCTACTGCAATTTAAATATCTTTTAAGCATGATTATGGAGTTATAATATGTGCTTAAGTTGATATGTTCTTTTTCACATAAACTTGTCTTTCACAATTATGCAAATAAATTGCATTAATGTGTGAATACTTGTTGTGAATATGTAATTTTTAAGTTCCTAGTATGTTAAAGATCTAATCTTTAAATGTTTAAATGATTGGAACTTTAATCCTAAATTCCATGTTGAACTAACTTTGAATTTTTTCATAATTGGTTGATTAAAATCCTCAAAGTTCAAATTCTTGTGATTATGTTGATTAATCTTCATATTGGAAGATGTAATCTTATTATTATACACAAGTTCAAAAGTTGGAAAATTTTCATTGGATGATTAGTTTATTTTTCCAACTCCCTATTTGTCAAATCCATTATTAATTTGCATATTGGTTAAATTAATTATGGACATAGCTCTTTAAATTTTAAGCATAAAGAAAGACCTAAAATATTCCAAGGTAATTTTGGAAATTTAGGCTTGTGCACCATTAAAATTGAATTTAATTAAGTTGGACTTATTTTGTTTTCATTTTACCCTAAATTAATTCTAAAATAAATTTAGATTAATTTTACGTCGCACGTAAATCGGGATTAAAATCCCGAAAAAAATGCACGCAAATCGAGGCAAAACCCCAAGCGTCACCAAGGCTAGCCGGGCTGCCCAGCAACCCGCATGTGGCTGCCTATGGTGCGCACAGGGGCCATGCCATGATGCTGCGTTGCTGTGTGGCGAGAAGGTTGTTGCGTGCTGCCGTATTGCTGGATGCGTGGCCTTAGGCTGCTGAAGGCTTGTGCGTGCTGCTGGGCAACGGGGCAGCAAGCCCCAGCCAGCTAGGCCACTGTTGCCTGCGCCAGCGAGCAGCTAGCATGCGTAGCATGCTGCTGGTGCTGGCTAGCAGAGCATGCTGCGCTAGGCGTGCTTGCTAGCAGCCAACACCACACGCAACACTAGGCTGCCTAGCAGCCATGGTGCACAACCCGCTAGGATACGAGTGGGCGGTTTTGGCTTAATTTCGGGCTATGTGTTTTGCGAAATTTTTTGCTGTTTTAAAATATTTATGTAATTATTTTAACGAGGTTGGACATCGATATTTCCGGCTCTTGCAAAATTTTTTATTTTGACAAATTTGGGTTAACCGGCTTAATTAATTGGATTAATTAAGTTGGATGCGGAATTTAGTGGGAGCTTAGCTAATTATGTGAACAAATCGCACCTTAGTAATACAAAATTTATTAAACAACTTTGACTAGTTTTAATTAGGCGCGATAATCGGATTAACCACCTAAGTTAGTTACTAGTTTTGCGTGTTTACTTGTTTTATCTCGTAAAATGCATGGGCCATTCACAAATAGTGAATGGGTGAATGAAAGATTGTTTCAAAACAGGTTATTGAGAAAATGGCAACTAGTGGGACCCGACTAGGATAGAAAATACGGACTGCGTTCCGTTATGTATTTTTGTAAATCTAACTACGGTCTGCGAACCGTTAAGTATTTTAGTACTTTAGATTAATCTTAGTCGTAGTAGCTAGTAATTTTATTTTGGCTAAGATGTTTCAAGACGGAGTTTCAATGAAGACAAGCTAAGATGAAGGCCCTTGAAGATTTGAAGATTTGAAGATTTCAAGGGGTCATGCTAGTTGTTAAATGCGTCAAATTTATGCCTTATATATATATATATATATATATATATATATATATATATATATATATATATATTGTTGTTATATATATATTTGAATGATAGATGCATGTCTAGGATTTCAAATGTTGCGATGATTAGTTAAGTTCACTTAAATCAACCAACATAGAAACCCTAGGTCCCTTAAAATATTGAGCTAAAATTTGTCGTTCCAAGAACAACACTTACCGAACTAATGCGCGTATGTGATGGGCTACGCTAAAGCGAGGCATCACTACTTCCCTAGGAACGTAAGGTATACTAGGTATACAAGTTGTCTTGGTTAAGCTCAACGATCGATATCAGTAAGGAGTCCTTAGATGTCGTGGTAAAAGAGATAAAATGTCAAGAATGCATTAGATGCGACATTTTATCAAACCGAGAGTAGCTTAGAGCTATTAGCAATTAGATTGCTTACCTTAAGATATTTAATGTTAATATAAGCCAAAGCATGCTTAACCATTTCTTGATCTTTAGGATCTCGGAATCATTTTATTCTCGCCTAAAGGGACAATATTAATGCGTGGATAAAATGCTCAATAAGATTGAAAATTTGCATGAACGCTTTTAAATTTCAAACTTATTGATTATATGAATGGTTTTTCATTTCAAATTCTTTCAATTGTAGAACAATGTCTGCAAGTAACTCAAAATACAATTCTATGTGCCCGAAACTCCCCAACAAGTTGGCATTTGGCCTTAACTTGGTCAACTTCAAGGAGTGGGAGGAGGAACTCAGGAAAACTCTTCGAAATTGTTCCTTGGAGTACACTCTTGACACTCCCATTCCAAGCTTCTTCTTTAAGGGGGTCATGACCGATGAGGCTCATGAAGAATGGTCTTCCAACTGCAAGAAAGTCTCACGACTCATGGCCAATTCCATCATAGAAGATTGGAAGGAAAGCCTTTCCTCCTACCTTCTGGACATGTTCCTCAAAGCCCTTGAGGACATATTCAATGTAAGAGTCACCAAGAGTGACAATGGCAACTATGATGGACTCGTGTTTGATTTAACTAGGTCACTCTCAAACATGAAGATAAAGCCACCGAATGTGGGTTGTCTTGTTAAGGAAAGGCGTCGGCTTTGGACAAAGGTCTACAATGCAAAATTGAGACCCGACATGCCCCTCCGACCTCATGTGCTTGGAATGACTAGGCACTTCAAACACATGTAGCTTGTCGGAATCTCATTGGAGGATGAGATGGCGAGGCATATCTTGCTTGCTTCGCTCCACTCGGGCTATGATGCACTTAGAGTGCATATAGCTGCGGGAAGGGAGACACGCTCCTTAATGGAGGTGGTGCAACTACTTAGCCGAGCCACCGTTTATGGAGTGACCGAGAGGCCCTTGAGAGTAAGGAGAAGGGAGTTCAAGAAGGTCAAGGCAAAGATGCGATGCTTCTATTGTGGTGGGCAAGGTCACTACAAGAGAGAATGCAAGCTCTTTCAAAAGGAGGAGAGGAATGGAGCATCTGCCTCAGGTATCTTCCTTAAACATTTGTGAATTAAGCTTATCATAGGTATTATTAGATACCAAGTATGACTCACTTTATGTTGCCTTGTCAGGGACCAAGTGAGAAGCTTATCAAGTGTACGTGCAAGGAAAAGTAGACGACGAAGATGGTTTTTCGGTCGTGCTTGCATGCACTATTTTGTCTATGACATGTAATTAAACTAATCTTAGTTTCATCATGCTTTTGAACATACTATGATCGATCTATGGTGTTGGACACCTAGTTATTTTGAATGTAAGACTTTGACAATGGTTGTTTCAAAATTGTCTTGCAAATATATGTTCAATGAAAATTGCATGATTTTGACATATGATTAGACAAAAGTTGATACCACTACTTAAACTAAGACCACTAAGAATTCACCTTCGTCAACAAACATTAGTAGATATGGCTATGTCTACCTAATGTCGAATAAATCTGAATCTTTTGAGAAATTCAAAGAATTTCAGAGAGAAGTTGAGAATCAACTTGGCAAGAAAATTAAAGCACTTCGATCGGATCGAGGTTGCGAATATTTGAGCCATGAATTCGATGATCACTTGAAAGAAAATGGTATTCTTTCAGAGCTGACACCTCCCGGAAGTCCTCAATGGAACGGAGTATCACTACTAGAAATAGGTCGTTTTCCGAGGGAATCGTTCCGACGGACCTAAATTACGTTGGAAAATCCGAACTTTCCGACGGAATTAGGGTCTGTCGAAAATTTTCGTCGGAAACGGTTCCTTACGATGGAAAATCCCTCGGAATCCTTGCGACGGAAATTATTTCCCTCGGAATAATAGGCTTCCGACAGAATATTCCGTCGGAAAGTTAGTTTTCCTACGGAATTTAAATCTGTCGGAATTTTCCTACGGAATTTTCCCTCGGAAAACCTAAATATAAATCCGTCGGAACTTTCTAATATATAAAAAAAAACGGACATTTCTAAGATTTGGGAACCCTAATCTTCTCCCCTTCCGCCTCTTTTCCCTATCTCTCTCCTCTCCTCTCATGTTCTTACTTTCTCCCTCCTCCTTCCTCTTCTCTTCCTCTACTTCTCTGATCTCCTCTCCTCTCCTCGATCTTCTCCCTTTTTCTCTCCTCCTCCCTCTTCTTCTCTGATCTCCTCTCCTCTCCTCGATCTTTTCCCTTTCTCTCTCCTCTTTCCTCTTCTCTTCCTCTGTGATCTCCTCTTCTACAACAACAACAATCAACAAAAGGGGGTCGCAACAACAACAATCAACTGCAACAAGC
Source organism: Chenopodium quinoa (assembly GCF_001683475.1). Lineage (NCBI taxonomy): Eukaryota > Viridiplantae > Streptophyta > Magnoliopsida > Caryophyllales > Amaranthaceae > Chenopodium > Chenopodium quinoa. The sequence goes on from NW_018744239.1 coordinate 12,366,804, forward strand.
AACATCATCAACAAGCAACATCAATTTGAATGTAATTATAATTGTGTAATTATATAATTTTTTTGATTTTCGTTGTATAATTTTCGGTTTTTTGAATTTTCGGTATTTTTTAAATAAATTGTGTTAATATAATTTTGTTTTTTAGTTTATTTCGGTTGTTTAATTTCTGATTTTCGTTGTTTAATTTTCTGATTAATTTGTTTGATTTTTTGCGTTTATTTGGGTGAATTTGTTTTTTTTTTTGGGTTAATTTGGTTTTATTTGTGGGTGGTGGTGGGTATGTGTGGGGTGGGTGGGTGGTGGGGTGATGGTTTGCTGTGTGTGTGTGTGGGGGGGGGGGGTCTGTGTGGGGTGGTGGGTGTATGCACTACTACATTTAAGAGCTAATACAATGGCTTTTTTTGTTGTATTAGGTGTCAAAAACCGTTGTATTAGACCTAATACAACGGTTACCAACCGTCACATTTGCAAGGGTTGGATTAGGTCTAATACAACGACTAAATAGACCTAATCCAACGGATTGAGCAATCCGTTGGATTAGGTAGATACCTAATCCAACGGTTTCTTCAATCCGTTGGATTAGGTTCCCTTTTGTTTTTTTGGGAATAATTGGACCTAATCCAACGGATTGATGAATCCGTTGTATTAGGTATCTACCTAATCCAACGGATTTTTCGCCCAATCCGTTGGATTAGGTCCTTTATTTTTTTTTACATCCGTTGTATTAGCCCCCTTTTTTTTATTTTTTATTTTTTTATTTTTTAATACTGTTGTATAAGCCCCCTTTTTTTAAAAAAAAAAAAAAAAAAAACCGTTGTATTAGACCCTTTTTTTTTTCTTTTTGTTTTTTTAAAACCGTTGTATTAGGTAAATTTTTTTTAAGTCTATAATAATAAATATAAATTATATTAGTATATTTATAATTTAAATAAACAAAGTACATATAATATATTTTCGTTGCATTACAAAATAAATGAAGTACATATAATATATCTTCGTTGCATTGCAAAATAAACGAAGTACATATAATATATATTCGTTGCATTACAAAAGTAAACGAAGTGTCAATACTAACTAATTATAAATAAAAGTTCACTAGCTAATTAATTAACAAACGTTTAATTTGAAAGCTCTCTAGAAGTTGCAATAGATACATAAAATCAACATTAGTCCTTACTTCATTCATCCTGGGGTAGCTCATCGTCATCAACCACCTAAGTAAAAAAAGTAATGCATAAGCCACAATACCAACAACAATAACACCAATTGGGGAAATTAAAGAACGCACAACAACACACAAATCAGTCATTAAAGTACAAAATATACAATAAGAGAACAAAAATCAGACATCCTTGGCAAGATATCATAATTTTAACAGTTTTCCACATCCAATGGTAAGTGGAATCAAACAAACAAAAGACATCAAAAGGCTATATCAACAGTTTGAGATAATGCTATGTTTAAACAGCTCGAAGTTGTTAAATACCAGGAACATATTAATGTAGAATGCTGTAAAGATTTAAGCAATACTTGTATGCAGTATAGTATTTTTACAAGGGCCTCGGCCCCCTTGGGATAAAACAAAGCTTCATCCCAGGCTAAGAATTACTTAGAGAGATTGATTACTTTCTGACAGAAAGAAGTCATCTTGAATATTGGAAGATAAATAAAAGGGGAGAGACTGACTATCATCCAAAGATAAAGGTTTTATGAGATTCCTCAGGAATCCAAGTTATCAAAATGGAAACCCACTTCCAGGATTTAATACATCAAAGAGATAAAAATAGAAGTTAAGGCATTTTAGATGTCTCACATGGGAGACAAGATCCAGCATAATGTGATCAGCATACGACATTAATTATCGCACACCTGATTGTTATGCTCGGGGAATGCTAGAGGGAGATAAGGAGTGGAATGATGCAACTTATGAGGCGTCTATATGGGCAAACTCAGCATAACTACGCCAGCCCCTTCTATAGTAGGCAGGCAGGCAGGTAAGCAAGCAAGCAGGCAAGCAGTCAGGTAGGCAGGCAAGCTTTCAGTCAGGCAGGTAAGCAGTCAGTCAGGCAGGTAGGCAAGCAAGCAGGCAAGCAGTCAGGCAGACAGACAAGCTTTCAGTCAGGCAGGTAAGTAGTCAGTCAGGCAGGTAGGCAAGCAAGCAGGCAAGCAGTCAGGCAGGAAGACAAGCTTTCAGTCAGTCAGGCAGGTAGGCAAGCAAGCAGGCAAGCAATCAGGCAGGCAGGCAAGCTTTCAGGCAGGCAAGTTAAGCAGTCAGTCAGTCAGTTACTTAGTCAGGCAGGCAGGCAGGCAGTCAGTCAGGCAGGCAAGCAGTCAGTCAATCAGTCAGGCAGTCAGTCAGTCAGTCAAGCAGTCAAGCAAGCAGTCAGGGGAAGTTTAGAAATTAAAGTTTAGAGCAGAGAAGTGCAGATTATACCTGATTAAATGATTTTGAAGATTGTCCACTTTGGGCAGTATTTCGATTTGGTGCACTAGATGCATCATGCGGAGTCAATTGCTGTAGAGTACTAGGAACCACAAGATTAATCCCAGGGTTCACCTCGCGAATCGAATCCAAAACTGCAGCGGTGATGGTAGGTGCAATTTCTTGGACTAATTGTGTTTTTATGCCTACCAGGAATTCCTCCGGGAGTATGTAATTTGACTTTGTATCTTTGTTCTTCAAATCACTCTTCTTCACACCCGAGCCACATAGATGCAAACGACTTTTGCGTTTAGGAGGTGGAATCACTTCACTGTAAGGGTCATTGCATACATTACCATCTTCTTGTGATTGTGCTGACTCCAAAGCATCAATTTTGTCCTGTTTAGGCAAACATAGTAATATGTTACTAATTATCGAATAACTAACAATATTTAGGCGTACAATGTTACTAATTATCGAATAACTCACAATATTCTCTTTTGCTTTTTCAAAGCTGCTAATGTATGTCCTTTCAGCACTTCTTTTTCTTGATTCCTTGTAAACCTTTGCTTGAGAAGGTTCTTTCTTGTCGGGATCTTGTTGTTGCTATATATATGTGAATCATAATATATGAAATTAGAATAATAAAAATATATGCAACATGCCTATAATTTAGATTTTAAAAAATGTACTTACCAACTCATGGCGTAAAATAGCATATGATTTGCGTCCCAAAGTGTGCATATCATCTAACATTAGACGATTGCTTTTGTTGCTTTGGCTAATTGCCTAGGGAAAATCGGAAACCACCATTTAATTCAAAATTAAACACATATTAGATAAAATTATTCGAGAGAATTAGATTAGAATCAATATACAGTACCTTCGCCTCATCGGTATGCCAATATTGTAGAAGATCTAGGAACATCTGATCGGAGATTGTATCTGGATAATGTTCCCACTTTAAATCATCCGTATCATATGCATAGAAGTGTTTCTTCTTGATTTGGCATTTATAATATTTCCAACTATTTACAGCATCCATCACCCAATTTAACCCGGCATGGGGGACCATATACTTCTCCTGTTCAAGCTAAAACATCAGTAACGTGTGGAGGTGTACGTGTAATGCAACAGTATCATTGTATACTACCTGGACATAATCCAATATCTTATCAAGTGTCGGTAGGCTAGGAAAATTTCTGTAGTTAAGCGGTGCAAGTTCGGAATCCCTTGCCACTGTTCCCAGAAAAAACTTGAACTCTTGCACAATCTCCTTAGTAGGTCCAACGACTGACCTAATGAGTTCAGAACAATCACAGGACGCTCCTCTCTTGAACGTGCGTGAACTCTGTGGAGTATTGTTCGTCCTCGATGTTTTTTCCTTTTCGAGGACAATTGACTTGATGTTTCTTTGATAATGACAAGTTTGACATGGACAACAAATTTGATTTCCTTGAGACTTAATAGCAAAAGCCCTTTTGACATATTCGTCGACTCCTTGTTCATATTCATCGCTCCATTTGGCAAACATTTACCAATTATTAGTTCCACCTTCCATTCCTTAGGGTAAAAATAGAAATTAACAGTGTAAATAGGTGCCAAAGGATAAAGTCACATAACCTGTACAACTCTCATTATTTTTCATGGAGGTGTTCTCGTGGAGGTGCAGCACAAAGGTTATTAATGAACTATATAACTCTATCCCAGGCACTAAATACACCCCTTCTAGATAAGGGAGTGTTATTGTCAAACAGCTAACATATAATGCAGGAAAATTACCAAAACACAAGATGAACACCAAGCTAGCCTATACTAATATAGTGTGTAAGCAAACTCAGAATTAATGACAGGATACAGAGTTATAGACATTAATTGGGTTTTACACATATTCCCTACATAAGTAAAGATTAGAGAGCTTTAAACACAAAAAATTAATGGTGGCCAAGGGAACAACGTTGCACCCACAGGTCGGACTTAAATTACATACTGTCCATTCTTCATTAAATCCAAGGGCCTTAAATCCAAAAGAATTACAAAAAAAAAACATTATTTGCATCAAAAAAAACATCGTAACATTCCACAAAAACAGGGCCAGTTTAAAATTACATTGAATACAAGACCCAAAAAAAGAAAGTAACATGTAAGCAGACTTTGAAGATCAAATGCTAACTAAACGCACACAACACAGGTCACATGCAAAAGCATACTATGCACATCAATACCAAAGAAAAGTAGACAACACCACCCACAACATACACTCAACACATGACTAGTTCACAAATCCAACACAGGCACACATCATCCTTGCTGTCAAGCATAGCAAATAACAATGCATAGAATCAATCAGATGTTCATTGCCACCAACAACCTTAGATGAAGAACTAATCTAAGAAGTCCTAAAGAAGCAATAGAATAAATGGATCTTTTTTCCAATTCTATAACAGTTGCGACATCTAGCGATCTCACACAACATCCCCCATTGTAAGTTGATAAACAAACCCAAACTGCAATCGGCATAACCAGAATGATGACAGAAATAACAAATTTCAAGCAGACTGGTTAAGCATGTGCTCATTCCAATATCATTTCCTGGTTGGAACTTGTAAAAAAAAAGTTGGCCTTTGAGAGTTCTAACCACAATCAGCAATTATTTATAACAATAGTACAAACATCCATAACATGCAGATATCCAATTCAAAATTTCAAATTAGCCAATAAGTTGCATTTCAACTAAATAACAAATTGCTGCAACCAAATGGAAATGCTTTAAAAACTACCCCTGCAAAAGAGAATTTAGGGAAATAGAACAAGCAGCCTAACCTTGAGTAAGGGATGCAAATGACCACTTTCAGGTGGAAGACCTTTAGCTTTAAAGTTGTATTCTTTGAGTTCCAAATCCTTCCAGGCACCACTGAGATAACATGCCAGCATTAGAAAGTCAAACAGCAGGAAAAAAGTAACTAAAACCAAGCTCCCGCCACAATGTCAACAAGTCATAAAAAGTTTGCTCATAGCAACACAAGAACAGATTACACTCATTACAGAGCACCAAGGCACAAAAGGCTAATTGGTAAGTATGCCAAAATTGGCGAGAGGGTATGTCACAATGTAAACTGTGCAAAGGGATCACATGACACAACAACTTCACAAATGGAACAAGGCCTGAAGGCCAACAGATTTTCAAACCAATTCATCACTGAAGCTTAAAGATCACCACTGGAAATACCATCAATTTATCAGAGCAATACCAGGCTTATGCAATAAATGCCAACATGTATGTGTGTGTGTGTTTATGTTGCATGTCAGCTAGGTGAGCTAACCATATCCAATTTGTGAAGATAGAGAAATGTGAGTACAACACAATTAGAATCAAAATACAAATGACTGAAAGCTAGTTTGAATATGCACTTATCAGACAGTAACAAAATTAGATGAAAATCAGACACAAGCATGCAGTAATCAGTTTAGTTGTTCACTTACGCTTAGAAATTCAAATATGCACTTATCATATCCTCTCAAGAGTATGAAACTACAATTACTGAACTAATTTACAAAAAGTGAAGTAGTTTCTCCGAATGGATCACTTAGTTAGAGAATGGATCACTTAGGTGTAACAACAGCACACAGGGTTGCGGTTAGCTAGCAAATCAATCACTTAGGTGTTGATACTTGCTACAACACAGGGATTCGCAGCACAAATCAATTAGCAGATCATGTTAGTGTGGAGATAACCCATTTCTGCTAGCCTGTTATGATCATAGATATCTGCTCATGCAATCCTCAGGTTTCTAAGAAAAATGGGAAAGAGATATTTGATGTTGACTGAATGTTCTAACTACAACAGAAATGCACCTATCAAGCACCTCCAAATCATCATTCCTCAATTGATAGAAATGTGAGTCTAAATTCAGGTTTTTCCTCCAGAAAAGAAACTATGTGTCTATGTTAGATGTCGAATTTAAGTCCATCCCACAAAATTACTAAGCACTTAAAAGATAGATGACTTCATATTACAAAATCAACAATGGCAACAACAGCCACTAAGTAGTACCTATTACAGTTTTGATGGGAGTGTGGAGAGGTCTACATTGATACGACTCCACCGGTAAAGGCATACCCTCAGTCGTAATCAAGAAACAAACAGAAACTAAAAAAGAGACTCCACCAAGGTAGTGTTTCAAACAGGAAGTCATGTCTATTTTCTTCTAAACAGGTAGTCATGTCACTCCTAGTTGACATATATTTAGACCCGGAAAAGCACGGCAGCATTGAAATTGCTCTTCACATTATAAAATGGGAGTAATGCACCACGAATAGAGAACATCCGTAGCTGCAGGCTGAACATTGCACTGATGCAAAAAAATAACCTTCGAAGAAAATTCTCCACTTCTTTCCACAATACTAATAATTCAGTTCTCCACTTGTTTTCGCTCTTTAACATTTCACTTTAGATGTGGCAGTAGTACTAATAAAAATTGACCAAATTCTCCACTTCTTTCCACAATACTAATAATTCAGTTCTCTGCTTGTTTCCATTCTAAACCCCCAAAACTTACAGAACCTTTCATTTCATTCATTAATTTTTTTGAAGTTTTCAACTTTATTCTAAAAGAAAGAAAAAAAAAAAAGAAGAAAAGCAAGTATGGCAGTTGTAGAGATGGTAGTTTCAGCAATGTTTAAAGAAGTGTTGGAAAAACTGGTTTCTGAAGGAGTGAAGCAGTTCGCGAAGCTAATTAACAAAGGAAAGAAATCAGCTAACTAAAATTTCACAAAGGACTTTTCATTGGTGACATTCAATGGGAGATAACTAAAATTTCACAACAAAAATCAGCTAACTTCAACAGGTATATGTCAAGTATTCCCAAATAAACCCCCAAAAAAAATTAGGGTTCATGAATCGAAAAACCACCCCAACAACCACCCTCAAGCAAGCAATCAGCCACATGCAACATTCGAACAAATCAACAAATCTAAATCCAAAGATTCGAGCAATCAGCCACATGCAAGGTTCAAACTAAAACTAAATACAAAACAAAATCAACCTACCTCAGATAGAGATTCGAGCACAGCAAAACGAAACGGCGAGGAAGGAGAACGAAGCAACGGCGGCGGCGAGGGAGGAGAACGAAGCAACGAGCAGCAGCGAGGGAAGAGTACGAAGGAACGAGCAGCAGTGAGGGAGGAGAACGAAGGAAGACTGCTGAGAAGTTTGGGAATTGGGGTTTCAATTTCATTTTTCAATTTCATTTTTGGCTCTAATATTTCAGCATTCCCGGTTTTTTTTTTTACTCATCCGTTGTATTAGGTATTATTATTTTTTTCTTTTTATTAGTAATTGGGGTTGATCCATTGGATTAGCTATAGTGATCCGTTGGATTAGCTCCAACTGAAAAATAAAAAAAAAAATTTCCGGAACACTATCCGTTGTGTTAGAAGAATAATTCGTTGGATTAGCTCATCTAATACAACAGATTAGTTTATCTAATACAACGGTTAGTATAAACCGTTGTATTAGCCCTGTTTTAGTGTAATACAACAGATTAGCCTTGTCTAATACAACGGTGTAAAATTAGCCGTTGTATTAGCTATTTTGTACCGTTGCATTAGATAAAAAATGTAGTAGTGATGGGGGGTCTGTGTGGGGTGGGTGGGTGGGTGGTGGTTTGTTGTGTATGGGGGGTCAGGGGGGTCTGTGTGGGGTGGTGGGTGTATTTGGGTGTCTGTGTGGGGTGGGTGGGAGGTGGGTGGTGGTCCGGTTTTGTGGGGTGGGCAGGTGGCGGTGGTGGGTCTGGGTGGGGCTGGTGTGGGCTTTTTTTCTTTTTTTTTTTTTTTTAATTTGCTTTTCCGACGGAATTTTCCGTCAAAATATACCACCTCTGACGGAAAATTCCGTTGGAAATACCAACTCCGACGGAATATTCCGTCGGAAGGAGTTTAGCTTCCTACGAAAAAGTTTCCGTCGGAAGGAGTTTAGCTTCCTACGAAAAAGTTTCCGTCGTAAGCTTGCGACGGACTTACGATTCTAGTCAAACTAGGGTTCGACAAGATATAATCCGTCGGAAAACACTGTTCCGACAAAAATTCCGACGGAAATGGTCGTTTTTCCTACAAAGGGTCTTCCGACAACGCGTTCCGACGGAAATTTCGTCGGAACAGTGTTTTCCGACAGAATTCAGGGTGTTTCCGACGGAATTTTTCCGTCAAAAATGGCCTGTTTTCTAGTACTATATTCGAACGAAGGAATCGAACCTTGTTAGACATGGTTCGATCAATGATGGGTCTTAGTGAACTTCCTATCTTTTTCTGGGGACATGCGCTACAAACCGCGGCACTAACACTGAACCGAGCTCCGTCAAAAGCTGTTGAAAAGACTCCATATGAATTATGGACTAAGAAACCTCCTAGGTTGTCTTTTCTCAAGATTTGGGGATGCGAAGCATATGTCAAACGATTAATTTCGGACAAACTTCACCCCAAATCAGACAAGTGTTTCTTTGTGGGATACCCAAAAGAAACCAAAGGGTATTACTTCTACAATAAATCCGAGAACAAAGTGTTTGTTGCTCGTGATGGTGTCTTTTTGGAGAAGGAACACCTTTCCAAAATGACAAGTGGGAGGAAAATCGAACTTGACGAAGTTCGAGAGGACGAGCAACAATGTCAACCTGATAAAACTAACAATCTAAGTGCTTTGGAAGCAGCTGAGAAGAATTGGTCAGAATAAAAAAGACAATGTAAATGCTCAACCCATTACCCTTCGTAGATAGCAACGGCTAAGATCTCAACCAGACAGATACCTTGGTTTGTCTTAACCGATGATCAGGACATCCTAGTTATGGATGGTGATGAGCCAGGGACGTACAAACAAGCTATGACGAGCCCCGACTCTGCTAAATGGCAAGAGGCCATGAAATTCGAGATGGACTCCATGTCTGAAAATCAAGTCTAGGACTTGGTAAATTTGCCTGAGGGTTACACACCCATCGGTTGCAAATGGATCTTCAAACTGAAGACAGACAAAGATGGAAATGTATCAATATACAAAGCTAGATTGGTGGCAAAAGGTTATAGACAAATCCACGGGATTGACTATGATGAAACTTTTTCACCTGTTGTAATGCTAATGTCTGTCCGGATTATCTTAGCGATTGCTGCATATTACGATTATGAAATATGACAGATGGATGTCAAAACCGCCTTCCTGAATGGGATTTTGGAAGAAACTGTATATATAACACAGCCAGAAGGTTTTGTTGATCCAAGCAATGCTGGTAAGGTATGCAAGCTTAAGAAGTCCATTTATGGACTGAAGTAGGCAAGTAGAAGTTGGAATCTGCGATTTGATGAAGCCATCAGCAAGTTTGGTTTTAACAAGAATCCAGATGAGTCTTGTGTCTACAAGGTCAGTGGGAGTGAAATCGCATTCCTAGTCCTATATGTCGATGACATACTGCTCATTGGAAACAGCACAAAATTAGTAGAGTCCGTAAAGGGCTGGTTGGGAAAGTGCTTTTCAATGAAGGACTTAGGAGAGGCACAGTACATATTGGGCATCAAGATCTATAGGGATAGATCTAAGAGGATGATTGGATTGAGCAAGAGTACTTACATTGATAAAGTACTGGCACGATTCAACATGGAGAATGCCAAAAGAGGGCACCTACCCATGTCCCATGACGTGACTCTTAGCAAGAAACAGTGTCCACATACACCTGTTAAGCAAGAGAGAATGGATCAGATTCCATATGCTTTGCTAATTGGGTCGACCATGTATGCCATGATATGTACCAGGCCAGATGTATCGTATGCTGTAAGCGCTACGAGCCGATACCAATCAAACCCAATAGAGGCGCATTGGATTGCGGCCAAGAATATCCTGAAGTACCTGAAAAGGAGCAAGGATAAATTCCTGGTTTATGGTGGCCACAAAGACCTGGTTGTTGAAGGTTACACCGACGCTAGCTTCTAGACTGACAGAGACGATTTCAAGTCACAGTCAGGGTACATATTTTGCCTAAATGGAGAAGCGTTTTGCTAGAAGAGTGCCAAGCAGAGCACCACTGCAGACTCTACAACTGAAGCCGAATACTTGGCTGCTTCAGAAGCCGCTAAGGAGGCTGTTTGGATTCGCAAGTTCATCAGTGAACTTGGTGTTGTACCCTCCATCAAGGGTCCGATAGACCTTTACTCTGACTACAATGGAACTATCGCTCAGGCTAGAGAGCCAAGAGAGCACCAGAAGCTCAAAAATGTCCAGAGGCGATTTCACATGATAAGGGAATGGAAATCCAAAGGTGAAATCAGAATTTGTAAGATCGGAACGGATGATAATGTGGCCGATCCTTTGACTAAATCTCTGCCTCAAGTGAAACACGACAAGCACATTAAGGCAATGGGAATCAAGCACGTTGGAGATTGGCTTTGAAATTCCCTGTACATGTGTTTTAATTAAACTGGTCGTTTTAATGTAAGACACTGTATTGAAACCATTCATTTATGGAGTAATGAATTATATATTTTCTATTCACTCCATTGCTATTTAATTGTGGTTTAGAATTAAATAATGAGTCCATTCGATTTATGGAAATATTCAAAACAGGGTCTCAAGACCATGTCTTGGATAAAGAAACACCTGTTAAGTGAACGTTGAATATTTAAATCGAAAATTATCCCTAATCAAGGTCATTTAACTGATGGACAATTAATGACCACTGAAGATTAGTGTGTCGTATGATTTACAGCACCGTTTCTTGTGCGGCAAGGACATAGTAGTCATAAATCATTTGCACAGGTGTCGGTTTGGAACTGCACCGGATCGACCATGAGTACATTTAAGAGATTTAAAACGTCATAAGTACATTTCTCATTATGGCTATCGGAACTTATTTCCTCGACCATGAGTATTGTGAAGTTTTCTTGTTTGAGCACTAGTCTCTTTGATGTTGCCTAACGTCTGCCGTAACTGGGGATCATAACGGGAAAGCTCGGGAGATTAGGTCCTCTTTGTAAGTGAAACTTACAGTACAAGATTGGGAATGTCCCCCTATTAATAATAGGGAACATGAATTTGTTGTTTACAAGGCCGCTCGAAGAGCGAGACTGTGAAAATGCATGGCCGTGCTCAGATGGATTTTAGAAATCATCTGCTTATTGACAGTCGAACTCGGAGATCGAGAAACACTTCTGAACGTAATAAGGATGACGATGAATCTTACCTTATAGTTCACGAAGAGATATTAAGTGACATAGGAAATGGGCTATACACTGTATGCACACTTGTCCGGAAGGACAAGTAGGAGATTGAAAGGAATGGTGTCCTTCCAACAAGTGTATTATTCTGATAGAGGGTTCAGAATTATTATAGAGCTAATTCTTCAGTAAGGTCAAGTGATCGAAATGCCTAGGTGGAGATCCGACACAAGGCAGCCCTCAATGCATTGAGCGAGAAGTCCGCCGGGAAAAATGAGGACATCGTAAGACTAGGCGATGCCCTTAAGTAGGAATGGCTTGCTCGCGAGGCCCTGAAGAGAGAAAGAGATGAGGCGGTCTCCATTGCCTCTCACTGGAAGAAAGGCTTTGACGCCTCCAAGAAGCTCAAGGCCGAGCTTGAGACCAGCCGCCTTGCTCTTGAGATAGCTCTGAAGGGGGCGGACGAACTCAAACAGGAGATCGAACGTCTTAGAAAGGAGGTGGAGGACTTGAGAGAGCAACTCAAGGCTCCCAAGCTGATCACTCCTCAAGAGATGGTCGAGATTGAGCAATCGGCTGAGAAGAAGCTCCAGGATTAATTTAAAGAGGCATTCACTATGATGTTCGACATTAGTAAAGTGTCATACTATCATGAGGCTTTCGTCCGGCGGTTGAACCACGTCTCCCTCAAGGAGGAGTTTGCCGCTGTCGGGCTGCCTGCTCCCTAGTTTGTGAAAACTCCCTCCCCTTCTCAAAGCGATGCAGACAATGATGATGATGATGATGAAAAGGAGGAGGAAGAGCCGGCCAAGGGAGATGATTCGGACAAGGAGGATGGTAGCAAGGGGTCGGACGAGTGAAGAGCTCTTGTTTTTTCGTACAATTGTTTATGTTTAAGCTTTATATTTTTTGCTTCGAACAATTTCCATTTCTGTCGCTTAAGCGGTTTTGTATTATAACAGTTTCAAATTTGCCGCATGTTTAAGAGGCTTTGTTTTATGCTAGTTCTCTTTTTTCTCTTCATTCATACTTAGCATATTTTTGCAACTTTCATGCCTTTATTATGCGTTTTCTGCGTACGAATGAATGAACATATACTGATTTGATTAACTTAGTGGATTTTATACCTTGAAGGGTATGAGGACTACTAAGTTGATCAAATCATAATAATGATTTCCCTTGGACTAGGCAAGTGCCGAATGAATTTTAAGTATGCATGCGTTTTATTTGGCCTAACATTTGCCTATGCCGAGTCGTTCTTTGATACTATCTCTTAGACGTACTCATGAAATTTCAAATATGATCTCAACCTAATAATTTCTAAGTATTTGTAACGCTTAGGAAGCTTAGGCATGCCCTTTCCCTTAGACAATTTTGGGTCACCCTATTTCTTATCCGTTCGTCTAGGTTTATGGACAGATGAATTGAGTAGCAATTTGACCATTGTGGCCGAGTTTCTTTGCTAGGAGAGACCTTTGTTAGGATTTTCTCCCGACTTTTCACACTTGCCCCATTTGAGGGACGAATTCCTAGGATGGGAGAGGCCTTGTCGGGTTTTTCTCCCGGCCATTCAACCTTGCCCAATTAGGGGGCCGAGCTGCTATTTTGGTAGCAACATTCGTTTTCATTTTGGGCGGCATTTCTGCTTAATATTTGTTAGTTGAACGCAATATAGAAGCGATAGAAACTTTAATAACAATGTTTGACTTTTTCATTAATTTTGTCAAAATTACATTGTTCTGGCCATACGACTTTAATTACATAGCTCGGACGCTAGACCTAGTTGTATTTACAACTTTTTGGCTAAGTATAAAAAACTTTATGCATAATATTTATTGAGATTGTCCGTATTCCACGTATGAGTAATAGAACAACCGTCTAAGGCTTTGAGACGGTAGATACCATCTCATACTTCTTCACTAATTCGGTAGGGATCTTCCCAATTAGGGGTTAACTTGTCATCTTCCTTTGCTCGGCCTACCGCTTCTTTTTTTTTTCAATACCAGAACCCCCATCTTAAGCGGCCGCTTTGAAACTTATCGATTATATACCTTTGTCATTCTCAGAGAATATATTTCCTATCTAAGCGCCGCATTTCCCCTAGCTTCTGGAAGAAAGTCTAAGACAGTCTACATGGCCTCCACATTGGCCGATTCATCAAATAACATCACATGAAGAGTGGGGTTGTACATTTCAATTGGGAGCACGACCTCAGCACCATAAACTAGAAAGAATGGGGTTTCTCCTATTGACCCTTTGACTGTTGTTCGAATTGACCATAACACATTAACCAACTCATCAGCCCGCAGACCGCCTGCTTTCTCAAGCTTCAGCTTAATGCCATTGGAATTCAACTTGTTATAAGCTTCCACCTGGCCTTTGGCTTTTGGCCTGCCGACCAAAGCAAAGCAATGTGCAATGCCCTTGTCGCTAATCCAATCTCTGAGATGGTCGGTCTCAAACTGTGGCCCATTGTCGAACACCATTGACTGTGGGACACCAAAATGTGTGATTATGTTCTTCCAGATGAAAGCAGATACATCTTTCCACTTAATTCCTCGGACGACCTTGGCCTCTACCCACTTTGTGAAGTAGTCAAATGCTATTAACACGTACCGCCGCTGCCTTGGTATAGGAGTATACGGCTCTAAGATGTCCATGCCCCATTTGGCAAAAGGGAGTGGACTACTTATGGCTGATAGGCTATTGGCTGGCCGGTGTATGAGGGTTGTTAATCTCTGGCACTTGTCACATTTTTTCACCATTTCTTTGGCGTCTAAATTCATGCTCGGCAAGAAATACCCAAGATGGGCCACCTCTTCAGCTAAGGCTCATCCGCTTATATGTGATCCGCAATGGCCTTGATAGAGGTCGTCTAGAACTTCTTGCCCCCATTTGGGAGTAACACACTTCAGATAAGGTTTAACAAATGATTTTGTGAACAAGACTTCCCCCTTAAGTTCAAATTATGCCGCCGTCTTCTTAATCACCCAGCTTTCCTTTGGGTCGTTCGAAATAACTCCATCTTTGAGATAGGAGATAATTCTGTCCATCCATGTGGAGCTCTCGACATCAATGCTCCGTTTCTCCTTCATTTTCTAGAACATAGATCTCGGAGTATCACATGATGCTGGAGAGGCTAGTTTTGACCGGGGGACTTGTTGTAACGTGAAATTTTTTAGGCCCTTGGCCTCTTCCTTTACCATCTGGAGGTACTTCATCATGGTCGGCTCCCTAGCCTCGTAGTCACCGTTCACCTGGCTGACTATCAGCTGAGAGTCCGAACAAGCATCAATTTTTGTTGCCCCGGCCGCCTTACACATTCTATGACCGGCCAGGAGGGCTTCGTACTCGGCCTCGTTGTTAGAGTTTAGGAACCGAAATCTCAAAGCATACTCAAAATTATCTCCTTCCGAAGATAGACAAATAATACCAGCATCACACCCGGTCACTGTTGCACTCCCATTAACAAACACTTCACATATCTGATCCCATGCCGGCTACTTGTCTGGCCGTGTCATTTCAGCCAAAAAATCTGCAAAGGCTCGACCCTTGATTGCTTTCCTAGGTTCAAATGAAATGTGAAAACCCTCTCAATTTTAAGGCCCATTTAAGCATTCGACCACTAGCCTCCAGTGTTGCGGACAACTTCTTTAACTATTGGTCTGTATAGACCACAATTGAATGAGCAAGAAAATATGGCCTTAGTTTCTTTGATGACATGAATAATGCCAAGCCAAACTTCTCAATGGGTGGATACCTAAGTTCGACATTGTGCAACACATGGCTAATGAAATACACAGGGATCTAATGGTCGTCCCTTTCGACAAGAAGGACGACACTTAAGGAGTGATCAGAGATTGCAAGGTACATGTACAACTTCTCATCCTTGAATGGACTTATAAGCTAAGGGAGAGTATGTAAATGATTCTTCAACTGGATAAAGGCTTCTTCGGCCTCTTCAGTCTACTCGAACATAGCTTTTTTTTTATTCTTTGAGAAAAGTAGCGACACTTATCCCCCGATCTTGACACTTCTTTTATGGTTTTGGGCAATTTCATGTCTAAGACCGCTTGGATATTCTCAGGGTTAGCTTCAATGCCGTGCTGATCGATAAAAAATTCGAGAAATTTACCAGACTCAACACCAAAGACACACTTCTTTCGATTTAACATCATCTTATGCCGTCTGAGTTCAGTAAACGTTTCTCGGAGGTCACTCAGATGGTCTGCCGACTTTTTTAATTTAACAATCATATCATCAATGTAAGCCTCCATGTTCCGGCCGATCTGACCTTTGAAGACTGTATTCACAAGTCTCTAAAATATGGCTGGGGCATTGTTCAGGCCAAATGGCATGACTATGTAACAATATAACTCCTACTCAGTCACATAAGTTGTTTTCTCCTAATCTTCTTCCCATAAAGGAATTTGGTGAAATCTAGAATAGGCATCCATGAAGCTCATCAAGGCATGCTCGGCCGTTAAAATGACTAGGCGGTCAATTTTGGGTAAGGGAAAGTTGTCCTTTGGACATGCCTTGTTGAGATCAGTTTAATCAACACATATCCACCAAGTTCCATTCGGCTTCTTGACCAGAACTACATTACCCACCCAATCAAGGTAATGACATTGCCAAATGAAACCCGTGTCTAACAATTTCTTTACTTCGGCCTCGGCCGCCTAATTCTTTTCTTTGCCATGATTTCTCATCTTCTGCTGGACATGCCTCACGGCTGGACTCACTGCCAGTGTACGACCAATTCTGGGCTTATACTCGGCATCTCATGCACTTTGAACGCAAACAAATCCTTGAACTCTCTTAACAAATTTACTATGTCATCTCCAAGCAAGTCTATGGCCATAGTGCCAACCTTGACCGTCCAATCAGGCTAGTCCAGGTCCAACACTATGTCCATAAGATCGCCGGCCGGCTGCGACCTTAACTCTTCTGGCTGGCCGAAATTCATTATTTGCTATTCCTACTCCTTCTTGATTGACTTGCGCTTTTTGCCGACCTGCTGTGCTTGGAGTAACCCTCTTTATGAGTTCTGCTCAAACGTCCTACTATGTCCGAGTGATGTGGGGTTCACGGCCAGCTGATTACACTCTTTTGCCATTACTTGGTCTCCCAAAATGGATCTTATTCTCCCGTTCGACCGTTCAAACTTCATCAATATTAAGTGAGGGATGATTATTGCCTTTGCCGAAATCATCGTCGGTCGGCCAATGATAACATTACATCAGGTGAGCTCCTTAACAACTAGGAAGCGGAAGACCATGTCCCTTCCTTTTTTTCTCGGATCGAAGTGAACAACCAAGTATATCTATCCCACTGGATGGATAATGCTCCTTCTAAAACCAACAAACGGATAGGAGATATCTTTCAGAGCATCCTTCGAAAGCATCAAATTCTTCAAGAAATCTAGGCTGATTATATTGGACGAACTACTTGTGTCTATCAACACTCGTCCAACCTTTAGGTTGGCAACTTTAAGGATGAACACCATTGGATCATTATGGGGAGCTTTAATCTTGCCTCTGTCCATCTCGCAGATAGTCACTTTGGGAAACGACTCTACCTTAACATTCTCAGCATGCATCACTTTCCCCATTTGCCTTTCATCGTCCTTGATTCTCTTTATGGTTGGGCCGCCTGAAATAATGGCCACAAACCCTAATTTTGTGCTATTCCCATCATTATCATCATTTTTCTTCACCTTCTTTTTCTCGGATTTGTTGTCCGTCCAAGAGTAGGTGAACTTAGACTTCTAAACATACGAGTTGAGCATGCCCTTCTCGGCCAGCTTGTCCAACAACCTTTTCAGGTTATTGTACTCGTTCGTATCATGCCCCACATCCTTGTGGTAATGGCAATACTTGTTCTTGTTGCAGTACTAGTCCACCCCTCTCAAAGGCTAGGGCTTCTTAAGCTCAAACTTGTCCTTGATTTCCAACAAGATTGAATAAAAGTCTTTGTTATACTCACACTGTGGTTCGTACGTTTTGGCTTTCTTGGACTTGGTTTATTGGCCATCAGCCACCCAAACTTCTTTTCTTTTGTTGTTTCCTTCTTTCTTTTTGCCGGCCGAGTCTTGCTGAGAAGAAAGTTTCTTCTCGGTGCCCTTGGCCGGTTCCTCTGCTTTTGTAAGCGTACAGAAATCTGCTACCTCTATATATGATTCGCCCCCCCGCAGAACACCTGCGTATGTCCGAATCTTTTTCCTGATCAAGTCAAATTTGAAACCATTGTGCCTTAAACCTCAAAGAAACTCCGAGTAGGCCATTTCATCCGGCAGGTTTTGAATTTGTGCTTTTTCCATGTTAAACCTTTGAACGTACAAACGTAACCCCATTTTCTTCCCTTGGACGATGGTCGCCAAGTTAAGACTAGTCTTTCGGGATGGTATATTGTAGGAGAAGTTTCCAACAAACAACAGACTAAGAGTTGTAAAACAGTTGATGCATCTAGCCGGTAAACTATTGAATCAGTCTTAAGCCACACCCTTGAGAGTGTCCGGGAAGCATTTGCACTAAGTGGCATCATCTAAATTTTAAAAATACATTAGATTTCTGTACGAGGAGATATGATCTTCGGGGTTGCCCGTACCATCATATGCACCTACAAGTAAACTTTAAACCTAACTGGATAGGGGAAGTTAAGAATTTCTTGAGAAAACGGAGGCGGCTTGTCACCAAGAGTCAACAAGTGAATTTTCTAATCAATGGGCTGAGGTTAAGCGGCTAGTGAGGCCAGGTAAGCTACCTGGTCGTACGGATGGCCATATTGCCCTTACTGCCCGTACACTAGGGGAGTAGGCGGCAAAATTGCACCATAATTGTGGGGCATTTGAAACTAAGATGGATGAGATAAAGGAATTGGAGTTTAAGTATAATGAGCTTGAATCATGCTGGTCTTTGCCGAGCTGGTATGCTTGGAGAGGGTATGGTGTGACGATTCATCCGGCATGGTGGGGGTGGAAGTAGTATCCAAGTAATTGGACCGGGCAAGCTCCTACTCCTTATGCCGAAGGTAGTCTCTAGTATCCTTGAAGCGCTAGGATGACTCATTTGGCAGCCTCAGAGGTTGTCTGGTCTGTCCCCCAGCCGATTTCGACTTCTGAAGTAGCTTTGACCAATCGCCCGAGGCACCCTTAGGGACCTCGGCTGCCTCTTGAACGGAGTAGCTCCCGCATCTTCAGTATTGGCTGCCTTGGCATGGGGTTTCTTTTTGGTACCCTCTCCATGTATCCTGGGCGGCTATCCGGAAGAAGAGGGTATCCTGCCCTCAAACTCCTTTCGGAGCTTAGCAAAAGCAACTTGCAAAGAGCAGGCCGTCATAGAAGGATTCTCAGCCTCATGGAATGAGGCGGTTAGAGGATCGTTGTTGTTGATAGTAACCTCAATATTCTCTACATGTCAGTCCTGACCGGGACCGGGTGTTTGACCATCTTTACCCATTTTAGACGTGTATCCCCACAGACGGCGCCAAGTGTTTCGGGGTTTTTTTTTGGAATCCCTCCGGTTAAAAGTCGTGAATATAACGAGACAGTCGCAGACACCTGCAAAATAACGAATATTTCATTTGACGGAATATTCGCCTCCGACGATCAAGTTAGTGATCGGAAAATGAAATTATTTTAGAGAGAGAAAGTAGAGAGAAGTTAGAGCAATTTAATATGCCTTGAATGAGATGTCTCAATTCACCCCTCCCATCATAAATGATTGGGGTATTTATAGGGGTGGGAATGTGTGCATTCTAGGGTTGGTGCCCTAAAAAGGATTGCACTGATTGGCCGCTAAATGAGAGGGAGACACGTATCTTTTGGGGGTGCCGTTATGGCGCCTTTCTTGGGATTTGAGCCTCCTGATGTAAGGAGGCCTTCTCTCTTTTAGGTGCCCTTATATTTTGCCACGTGTCTTCTTCCTATTGGGACACGTGTTTCCCTTTAATTGGGCCACGTGTCACTATAGGATTTAGCCATGTGTTGGGGTAATTTTTTTACCCAAAACGCTGGTCATTTTTTTGGTGCTTGGAAAGTTTTATATGGAATTTGGATAATCTAAACTCGGAAATTTGGCATAACCTTTTGGCGCAAAGGTGAGAAATTAAGGAGACCTTAGGAGGATACTTCCTAGTGTAGATATCTACTTTTGATAAAACTAAACTATCTTCGATCAAATGCATTGGGTGCGTGCTTGATAAATTTTCTATTTAGGAGGCATGGATGCTTCACATTGGAAGGGCGCTAATCATTTTTTGGTTCTTGGAAAGTTTTATATGGAATTTGGATAATCTAAACTCGGAAATTTGGCATGACCTTTTGGCACAAAGGTGAGAAATCAAGGAGACCTTATGACGACACTTCCTAGTGTAAATATCTACTTTTGATTTCTTGTCCCAATTCAAAAGTGCGATGATCTAACAAAAAACTCGCTTTTCAGGCTAGATCAATGTTGGAGTGTTTATGAACTTCGATAGACATAAGGTGATCTGATGAAACCCCATTTTAACCTAAACCTATTTTAAAGCTTGATCAACTTATTAATTAGTCCTAAAATATGCTAACACATGTTTAACCTGGATTAATAACAGACCAAAACGCGTCAAAAGCTTAGGTAAAAAAGGCCTTCCATTGTAAAGCCTGGGCCAAAAGGATATACAAACCTTTTATGTGAGACCTATATAGATGGCTATCTTTTTCCATAAGCTTTCCTACGACATATCATAAGCCCAACTTCGATTGAAAAGGAAAGATATATGAACAAAATAATAAGCTTGACCCAAGACCGACACCCTTGCACAATTTTAGTACGTAATACCTTAAAATTAAAAAAAAGATTTTGACCTAATTTTAGTTGGGTTGGAAGTTAAACGTCCAGATTATTCTAACGATAGATCATTTGTCTTATTCTGAGTTCGGGAGCAAAAGTTTTGGATGCTTTGGTGGACGACAATTCGAACATTAAAAAAAATAGCAAATGGCGAGCGCGACACTCAAAGTTACGCTCATCGGCGAACGCGGGCTCGACTCTAAAAATAGCACTCACTAGGCAAGGGAGACTTTTGATGTTGCGCTCACCACCTGACGCGATGCCTCTTAAACCTAACCCATATTCCTACACTTATAAATAGGGGTCTCGCTTAGACCTAAAATGACAACAGAAAATGAACCACGAAGTTGTGAGAAAGATACCCTAATATCTTATAGGAAAATTTGCCGTGAATAATACAACCTTTCAGCCATCTTCCATAAATTGAACAACCTTTTGTTTGTTTCAAAATAATACCACCTTTGATGCCTATCTGCTATAAAGGGAACAAAAAATCGGTGACCTGTTTTACAAGTTACAATTGTCACATTTTGATTGGTCAAAACTTCTTAAAAACATTTTTCTTAAATAATAATGATTTTAAATTAAAAAAAAAAATTTAAATAACTTAAATTTTTTTTTTAAAAAAAAAAACTGAAATTAAAAAAAAAATCCTCACTACCTATCCCTTCTCGGCTGACCTCCAACTCCATCGGACCACCTCCCCCACCAGACCATCGCGCACCGAAAACCACTCCCTCCCCTACCCCTTTCTGTTTCAGGCCACCCATCTCCTTCCCCTTTCCGATTTCAGCCCTCTCCCCTTTCTCTTTTGCGATTCCCCTTCCCCTTTTTCAATTTTATTTCAGCCACCCCTCTCCTTCCCCTTCCTAATTTCACACCTCCCTCCCCTTCCCCTTTCCGATTTCATTCCCTCCTCCCTTTCCCCTTTCCGATTTCGGTCCCCTTCCACTTCCCATTCATGCAACCATAATTTTCGGTAGGTTAGGGTTTCGCGGAGGTGGTTTTGCAGTTTCCGGGTAGGTTGGGGTTTTAGGGAGGTTGGTTTCGGGAAGGGGGGCCCCGGAATTGAAGAAATGAAGGGGAGGGGGAGCAAGAAATTAGGGTCAAAGGGGGGATTGGAAACGGGGGGTGGTGGTTTCAGGTGAAAGGGGGAGGTGGCTGGTTAGGTATGGCTTGCAAACGGATTAGGTCGGGTCGGGTTCGTGTTCGGGTCAGCTACCTTCCAAACCGAACCTGATCCATTTTAGTTATCGGGTTGAGAACCCCAACTTGAACCTAATATTTTCGGGTTCGGGTCAACCCGAAAATAACTTGATTTGACCCGATTTATTTATTTGGGTTTAAATCAGGTTATTTTGACCTAAAAATGACCTGATATTAGCCGGGTTCGGGTCAACCCAAATTTAACCCAATTTTACTTGATTTTTAAATTACATTATCTAGCAAGTCTAATTAAAGATTAGATACCAAAATATAGTATACTAAATAAATTACAAACCTAAATTCAAAAGCAATTAATGTTTTTAATTTTTTTATCCAGACTCTATACAACATAGTTCTCAAACAATGTAGAATTGTAGCAAGTTAAAGCAGGGGCGATGTTTGTGGTGTTTGAGGATCCAAATCTGCTAAAAAAAATAGCAAACATCAATAATAAAGGACTCAATCCCTACAATACAATAACATAAAAAATACAAACAACAATTAAACAAAAAATACAATATCGTATAAATTATGGTTTGAATAACAATTAAAACAATAAAAACATCAAAATAAGGCTTTGAATAGTATAGAAAAACCAAAAAGGGGTAAAAATGGTATAAACCCAGCTAAAAATGCTCAATCTAAAAAGAAAAACATGCTCACAAAACTGAATAATAACATTCTCAGATTCTCCTAATTAAACGAGTTTTAAAAACAAAAACATCTAACCCAACAACATAAATCTAAATTATATGAACAGTACAACAACAATAGACATGCAAGACCGTATAAAAGAAATTCAGGCAAAAATTGTATGAACATGATCGTATAATTTAGCAAAACCGTATAATTTATATCAACAAAACAACAATAGAATTTAACAACATCTATTTTCAGCATATTAGCAATAACAACAAAAATCTAAAAGAAAACTGTATTATAACAAAAAAGAAAAAAAAATGCATAAAAGAAAACTTCGAAATAGCAATTTCCTTGAAGGTTGAAGTGGTGAATGTTTAAACACTTAAACCATGAAGGAGAGGAAGATCTAAGGATGGAAAAATCGAGAAAGATTGATTTAGGGGTTTGAAAAGTTAAGAATTGAAAAGAGAGAAAATTGAAATATGAGAGAAAGTGTGAGCCTAAAACGGCTCAGTGTGTGTGTAGGAGAAGGTATTTAGGATTTTAAGGTTTTAGATACTAGTTACATATTTTGGCTTGGGCTAAATTTTATTAGGTTTGTTATTTATTTTTCGTTTTTTTATTTTATTTTTTATTTTTTATTTTATCTAACTTACAATGTTTGGGTTATTAGGTCGGGTTCGGGTTGACCCGACCTAATTTTGACCTGAAAATATTTTTGGGTTACATGAGTCATTTTCAGGTTTAAATTTTCAACCTTAACCTAACCCATTTAATTATCAGGTCGGATTTGTGTCGACCCATTTAAGTTTCGGGTCAAAAATCTCAACCCAAACCCGTTATTCTCGGGTCGGGTTCGGGTCGTGTCAGCTTTTGCCAGGCCTATGGGTAGGCTTTTTATTTTTTATTTTTTCACATTTTTTAAAATCAAAATTGTTAAAAAAATAAAAATAGCTAATGACATTATGACACGTGTCACTGTTAACCTGTTTAATAGGTTACCAATAGGTCATGTCTTATTTATAGAAGAACATGTGAATGGTGGTATTATTTTGAAATAAGCAAAAGGTTGTTCTATTTATGCAAGATGACTGTAAGGTTGTATTATTCACGACAGATTTTCCTATCTTATATTCTTATACTACATTTCCCTTCTTTTCTCACACTATTTCTAGCCCTAATTAATCTTTTGAAGTCGTTGGAGATTAAGGATTTAGAGGATATGCATAAACACGCAAAGCAGAGGTCTAAAAGTACATAAAGTGATTAATTTCCTAAGCACTTTGGTTAATCATTTGTTTTTTTTTTAATAATTATTCAATTAATTAGTGCTGTTTGTCACCTAAATAAAAGACTAATTAATTTATCCACCTAGAATCTTTTGTTGATTAAGAGAATTGGAATTAATAACGTAATACCCCGCATTTTTAATACATTTTATATTAATAGTTCACGTATTTATATTTATAAATTAATATATTATGTCTTTTAATACTTTATAAATTAATTATAAAGTTTAATGAATATATTCACTATGTAAAAGAAGGTATTAAATTGGGGTAAAATAAATTATTGAACTAGTTTACTTGAACAAGAAAGAGTTTATTAAAGGTCTGAAATAGGAAAGCCCACAGAGTTTTAAAGGAGGTAGAATTCCTCACTAATGGAATGCTTGTAATTATGATTTCCTAGGGTACTTGTGAAATCAGCACTAACTAAGATTTTCCAAGGGTACTTGTATGTGGAATTCGCATCGAAGACATATGATGTTTTATGATTAATACTAACCAAGATTTTCCCTAGATACTTGTGAAATCCACACCAAAGATAGGTGAGGTTGTATTCAAACTTGACTCCCCATCAGTTCCTAAACTGAAGGCTAGGTTGTTTCAAGAGCAAGCACAGACATAGGAGAGGCTGCTACAGATGAAGATCAACTCAACTCACCTGTAGAAGCTAGCATTGGATCCAAAGTACTTAGGATTGGATATCCATTATATCTTATCTTTGTTTACATGTTCTTATGAACAAATATATTTAAATGGATTTTAGTTTAAAAAGTAAATTTAGGTCTAGTGCTACTCTAGCTCTTTATGTTCTTTTTTGCAAATAATTATTCTCAAGTTAATATAGAGGTTAACACAAACATGGAAAGTGATGAAAATATGTCTGATTACTCAAACTCTTGTGACCATACTTGATCATTGCAAAACTCAAATAAAAAATTTTATGGTGAGGAAGAAGATTATAAGGTGTGGGCAAAGAGTGAAGACATTAAACACGAAGTCCATGATCCTCTAGAATAAGTCAATATTGGCACCAATGATTGTCATAGGCATACTTATATTACTAAGGAACCGCCAGAAAAAGGCACATATCTAATAATTGATGTACTTCAAACTTATAAGGACGATTTTGCATGGGAGTATGACGAAATGCCTAGAACAGATCATTCAGATATCCAGCATGAACTACCTATCAAACCAGGGTATAATCCTGTATTTCAAAGTCCTAGGCGATTATCACCTGAACTAATTCCCAAAATCAAGGAAGAAATCGCTAGGCTTTTGGAGGCAGGATTTATACAACCAACTAAATATGCAGATGGATAGCGAACTGAAAGAAATGATGTCCTTCCAACAAGTGTATTATTCTGATAGAGGATTCAGAATTATTACAGAGCTAATTCTTCAGTAAGGTCAAGTGATCGGAATTCCTAGGTGGAGGTCGCTTCCGATCAGTAATTTTAAGGTATAATTAATATTACAGCTTAATCTTAACTGAACCCTTCGGGCCGAACCCAATCGAACAACCGATCCGAGTCGACGAATTAATCCGAAGGATTTAATGAGTCATCGGAGTTTTACGAACACAGACGTCGTATATCGAGCCTAGGGCGTCAAGACCGAGCGTCGCAAAATCACAAGCAACAAGTACGAGCGTAGCCGTAGCATCACACTAGGCTGCCCATGTGAAGTGCTAGGCTAGGCTAGCTCAACGCAAGCCTAGACGCACCATGTGTGTGCTAGGCACGCCATGCGTGCTAGGCGCATTAGGCTGCCCATCGCAGCACCATGTGCGTGTGTGCGTGCCTTCGCATGGCACAACAGCACCGCAACGTGTGTGCTTGGGTGCCTAGGAGCCATCGCTGGCCACACGCACCAAGCATAGCCCATCACAGTGCTGGGCACTTGCGTGTGTGTCGCACCATCGCAGCACAAGCACAACACTATCGCATAGCTAGGCCTATGCATGTACATGTGCCTAGGGCCATCGCATGCCATCGCAGCATCAATAGCACAGCACCAAGTATCGCATGCTTGTGCGTGTGGCTGGCGAGGCGATGCCAAGCATGTGTGGCTCGCTAGCAGAATGCATGCTAGGTGTGCGTGTGCGTGCGAGTGTGAGAGCTAGGCAGCCTGCAGCACTTGCTAGCAGCGCCCAGCGCCTAGCAAGCTGCAGCGTAGGCATCACCCAGCACAGCAGCATGCAGCGCGCATGGGCTGTCTAGGCCGATGCATTTTGGCTGGTGCTGGCTGGCTGGGCTAGCTGGCAGTGCTAGCTGGCATGTTGGCTGGTTGCCAGCCCAGCAGCCCTTGAGGGCGGTTTTGTGAGGGGTGGGGACCAACCCTTGGGCAATGCCTTGGGGAGCAAGGCAATGGTCCCCCCCACCTACTCTTGGTTCTCACTTAACTCTCTCTCTATCCCCTTGACACTTGTTGCATTGTGATTGATTTGATTATTTATTTAATTTAGAATTAAATTAATTATCAATTTTATTCATTCTCCCACATTGGTTGGGAAATGAAAATCAAGGGTTCATTTCCTTATAAATATCAAGGCTTGGTTATTTGTGAAAGAACACACTTGAGTGGAATTGAAAAGGCAACTCTATAATTGAGTAAACCTTAAATTCGTAAAACTCCAAGTTTATGTTTTGTCCGGCCTTGACTAACCTTCGAGGCTTAGGACGATCGGGTCGGGTTCGAGGGTACGATCCCGTTGGAGGCCTCGCATTATCGAGGTTGAAGTAAGAGCTCGGTGTAAGAGCGAAGCACGCGTTGAGGGTATAATTCTTATCCTTACTCGTAATTATGTTTTAATTATGTTTTGCTTGTATTAGTTGCATTAATTATGGGGGCGGGTCTTGGGGGGTTTCTTTCCGCGTAGTGAGGGTCACTTCGAAACCCTACAGTGGTATCGAAGCCATGCTCCTTTTAATTTTTGCAATTATTATTAATTAAGGTGTTTCAAATTAAGATTTAATTTCTGGTTTTACTTTTCTAATTAGATTAGAAGCTCGTTTTAATTATTTGAGAACTCGTATTTTTCTCGATTTGGTTGTTGAACCCATATTTTTGCTCAAAAATAGTGTTTTTTGGGTGGAATCGACATTCTGAAACAGGTTCAACCCTCTTTGAGGACTGTCTAGAAGCCAAATTCAAAAATAGTATTCTTTGAGGACTGTCCAGAAGCCAAATTCGAACCAGAAACCCAAGTTTTTGGGGTTTTTTCGTTTTTCAACGAAAATTTTAAATCTTTTTAAGCCTTGATTAATGCAAGCATTTCAAGGATAGATTAAATGCAGTATTGATTAGGGGATTTTTGCTCCCACCAATCGGAATGCGCCACGTGGGCCAATCAGGACCTGCCAAGTGTCCCCTAGTTGGAACTGTCAGGGCTTGCCACGTGGCACGCGCTTATTCGTCCACCTTGGACCTGTTATGTCACGACATGTGGCATACTCCATGCTAATTGAGAAACCGGCCACCCAGGCCCAACTTCCGAGGGAAGCCCAATCGGCCCTAGGTTTACCTAAACCTAGGATGGGCACGTTTCCCAAGGTTATAAATACCTCCCTTAATCCTCATTAAGGGGGAGGACAAAAACAACACGCGAAAAACATTACGGAACACACTAATAACCGGCTGATCTCGCTAACAAAGCAGATTACCTACATTAAACACTCTCACCTAGAGAGACATTACTTTAATTTCCGCATTAATTACTCCTTAATCAGGTACTAACTTGACTGTTGGAGGCGGAGCTCACAGGAGTCTCCGTTATTTTGCAGGTACAGGCGTCCGGTTCCAGTCTCGGAATTGTAACTCTCCCGCAGGACATCAGAAAACCCCGAAACATTTGGCGCCGTCTGTTGGGAGAGTACTTCAGAGATGGCATCCAAGTCTGTACCGACTCCTGAAGAGAGGCGTCCCCTAGACGACCCTCAAGTTCAGTCGGACCATGACACCGAAAGTGAATTTGAAGTTGAAAACTCATACAGCTTCAGACGGGACCCTAAGGGCCCGACGTACCCGTCATACCGAAAGGAGGGAACGGGAGCATCTTCAAACAGGAAGCGAGCCAGCAGGCGCACCGCCTGTTCGGCAACAGCCGACTGATGCGTCTGCTCCCATCACAAGGAACGAACTCATGACCTTCATGAGGGACTTCAAGGGAGAGATTCAAGAGTTGATCAACAAGAAGCCGCCTGCTTCAGTCAAGGAGCAGTCGGCCAAGAAACCCTCCACTTCACTGAAGAGGAAGCCAGTTCAAGGGCGAGAGGCGACTCCTCATCCTAAATCTAGGAAGCGGGAGCCACCTGCCCTTGATTTCACAAAATTCCGTTATCCTACAGGAAATAGGAAACCGGTTCGTCATATTCAGGCGGACGGGTCAAAGCAAACATTTACAGATGCTCGGCTACTGCTAGAGCAGAAGAAGAGTGACCGATTGTCAGAGTCGGCTTCTACTTCAAACTTTCAAGACAGTTTGCGAAATGCCTCGATGAGGCATACTCAGTCGTACCATGAGAGTCAGTCAGGCGGCACCTCCCGTCAGTCCGGCTTTCATAGTGCCCAGGCGGTACCAAACTTACCATTTGTGCCGCAACAACAGTATTTTATGCAGCCACCTCCATTTGGTGGACCTACAGCAAAAAACGTCCAACCTATGGACTTGCAGCTACGGTTGCTTAGGCTTGGTGAACAGCCGTCGGCCTTCTCCAAGGAAATTACTGAAGCCGCTCAGCCGGCCAAAGTGAAAAATGTACTAGTAGGCGCCTATGACGGCACTACTAACCCAGAAGACCATCTGATGGCATTCACCAACCTGATGTACCTTCAAGGGTTGGATGATCCCACCTGGTGCAAGTGTTTCCCAGCGACTCTCAAAGGAATCGCACAGCAATGGTTCGGCAACCTGCCGACTGGTTGTGTAAATAGCTTCAGGACGCTTGCTTACTTATTTGCCTCCAACTTCGCCATGAACATCCCTGCGAAGAAAACGACCCTTGATTTGGGAACAATTCAGCAGGGCGAGAAGGAGGGGCTTCGTTCTTACATCAGGCGGTTTAACCTGATGAGAATACAGATTCAAGGGTTACCGGATGAGGTAGCTTATACCGACTTTTTTAGAGGTCTCAAAGACGGGTCTACCTTCAAATTTGATTTGGTTCGAAAAAGGGTGGCGACTCTTCAAGAGGCCTTGATTGAAGCAGAAGCCTATATACAGGCGACTGATCTTTGTACGATAAAACAGTCGGACGGGAAAAGGTTCGACAAAAGAGAAGGACGACAGAAACAGTCGTCAAACAAAGATGAGAAAAGAAAAGAGGTCTGGGCGGCTGATTCCTCTAAACAGCCGGCCCAGAAAAAGAAAAAAGAATTCAAACCATACTCCCCAAAGTATGCGTTTAACAAGGATAACCAGTTTATCCTAAAAGAAATCAAGGGACGGATCTCAATTGAGAAGCCGGTCCCCATGAAGGGTTCTGCAAACAACCGGAACCAAGATAAAATCTGTGCTTATCATGATGACGTTGGTCATCACACCAATGACTGCATCAATCTTATGCGGTACCTAGACCGCCTGGCTGAGCAAGGTGATCTTGACACTTATGTCAAGAAATCTACGGGGAACACTTCCTCAAAAAAGCTGTCGGCCAAAAAGAATCAACAGGCCGACAGCTCCGATACAGATGATGCAGTCGTCTACACCATTGCAGGCGGCTTCTCAGGAGGCGGCCCCACTATTAGGGCAACAAAGATAATATAAGGCGGTTAGATGTAAATTCCGTTCACCAAGAACGGCCGTCCAAATATACATTTCCTGAGATTGTCATCACTGAAGAGGATCTAGGAGGGGTAAGGGGGCCGCATGACGACCCTCTCGTTATTGAATGTAAAGTGGCCAACCAGAGAGTTGGCCGAATCCTCATAGATACCGGGAGCTCCTCAGATCTCATCAGCAGCAAATGTCTGTTGAAACTGAAATATCAGACTGACTGCATACATCCCGCCTCCCACCCATTAGTAGGGTTTGGAGGAGGAGTCGTCCACCCACTGGGACGAGTAGATTTACCCATTCGCCTGGGCGAAAAATGGGAAGGACGACACATGGTAGTCCGGTTCCTAGTAGTAGAGGAACTCTCGGCCTACAACATGATTCTGGGTCGACCAACCCTGAATAATTCCAAGGCTGTTATAATCCCGTCTCTTATGTTGCTCAAGTTTGAGAGGGATAATGGAACAGTCGGCTCCCTAAGGGGAAATCAGAGGATGGCCCGAGAGTGCTATCTCTCGGATGTCAAGCCCACTGTTATGGCCACTGGGTCAAGTGGAGAAAAAAACAGACCTTGACAATGTCAAGGAGAGTGCGCCTGTTCAAGAAGTAGGCGGCAAAAAGAGAAAGGCGTCCCAGACAGAGTCCGTAAGAACAGCAAGAAAAGAGCAATCATTGGCAGAGGAGCGGCCGGATGAGTTCCGCCCTCAGCCGGCTGGTGAGCATGCGGACCTGATCTTAGACGACTCACGTCCTGACCGAACAGTCAAAGTTGGGACGACTGCTCTGAGAAACCTTGGTGACGACTTTGACAACCTATTGAAAGAATACAAGGACATCTTTGCATTTGAAGTCCATGAAATGCCAGGCATTAGTCCTGATCTGGCGGTACATAAACTCGCCGTGGATCCGAAAAAGAAGCCGGTACGGCAAAAGAAGTGGAACCATGGCGAAGAAAGAAGTCAGGCGGCAGCCGCCGAAGTTAAAAAATTACTTGATGCAGGGTTCATTCGGCAATGTTACTTCCCAGACTGGGTTGCAAATGTGGTGCTTGTTAAAAAGCCGAATGGCACCTGGCGAATGTGTGTAGACTACACAGACTTAAACAAGGCGTGCCCCAAAGACAGTTACCCTCTGCCTAAAATTGATAACCTGGTCGACTCAACAGCCGGCCATGCCTTGATGAGTTTCATGGGCGCCTATTCTGGTTTCCATCAAATTCCCTTATGGAAGAAAGATCAGGAGAAGACGGCCTTCGTCACTAATCAGGGGTTATATTGTTACACGGTCATGCCGTTTGGTCTTAAGAATGCCCCGGCTACCTTCCAACGAATGATAAACACTGTGTTCTTTGATCAGATTGGGAGAAACGTCGAGGCATATATTGATGATATGATTGTCAAGACTAAACTTCAGAAAGATCATCTGTCGGACCTCCGAGAAACTTTCGCCACACTCAGGCGGCACCATGTCATGCTCAATCCCAAGAAATGTGTATTTGGAGTTGAGTTTGGGAAATTTCTCGGATTCCTTATCAATCAGAGAGGAATAGAAGCGAACCCTGAGAAGGTGCAGGCGGTCATTGACATGCAGTCGCCTCGTACCATCCGAGAGGTTCAGAAGTTAACAGGTTGTCTGGCGGCCTTGGAAGATTTCTAAGCCGATCAGGCGACAAATGCCTATACTTTTTCCAGGCAATTAAGAAAAAGGCAAGGTTTGAATGGGGCCGGATGCTGAGGCCGCCTTCCAGAAATTAAAAGTTCACTTGCATTCCTTGCCGAGGTTGGTCAGCCCTTGCCCAAAGAGGTTCTCTACATGTACCTGGCCGTCTCTGATCATGCGTTAAGCGCTGTTCTCCTTGCTGAAAGGGACGGCTGTCAGCTCCCGGTCTACTTTGTCAGTCACGTACTGAAAAATGCCGAGTTGAGGTATCCCCTAGTGGAGAAATTTGGTCTTGCACTCTTCATGGCTGTTAAAAAATTGAAGCCCTACTTTTTGGCACATACAGTCGTCGTGTATACAGACCAACCTATCAAGCGGCCGCTGACCATCATGGAGTCGTCAGGCCGAATGATCAAATGGGCCATAGAAATACAGAGCCTCGAAGTTACTTTCGAGCCTAGAAAAGCAGTGAAGGGGCAAGCCTTTGCTGACTTTATTGTAGAGATGACTCGTCCTCCTGACTCTCAAGTTCCAGACCAAGTATGGAAGGTATATGTGGACGGAAGCTCTACTTCAAATGGTTGTGGATCAGGCGTCATATGTCAGTCGCCAGAGGGCGACATGTTCGAGTATGCTCTACGCTTCAGTTTTCAGGCTTCAAACAATGAGGCAGAATATGAAGCTTTACTA